>NC_088242.1:102325404-102625404 GCF_036934945.1 Oncorhynchus masou masou
AATAAGGAAATACACACTCAGACATACACAGGCCAATACCTACCGTCTCAGCTGATCTATTACAACAGTATCCAGACTTAAACATGTGGATACTGGGGGTAGTGAGGTCTGCACAACTGTGATAAGGTGCATCTCGGTGAGAGGTGTAGGAGTCAGGCGCAGGAGAGCAGGGATGTCTGAGAAGCGTGTTTAATCCACCTGTCAGGACCCGGGTCTCCGGAGTGAGAAACAGTCACTTAACCAACTGAGCCATGAATAGTCGGCAGAACCCAGAAGATGAGGCAGACACAGCAGTACTTGAGACGGTGTATTTAATAAAGTAAAAAGTGAAGTCCTTCAGGAAAACATGTAACTCCACAACCTCAAAAGGAATTCCACAAGAACAAGGTAATCCACAAGGTAATCCTCCAAGACAAAAAAGGTAAATCCACAAGGAGGTAGGTATAGCATAAAAAGCCTCAAAAGACACTCAAAAATAAATAAACAAGAACAAAAAACAGAATTCCACAAGAGCGTCCACCGGGATCAACAAGAGTTCACAGAATACTAGGGCTGGGTGCTAACATACAAACACAGAGCAAAGAACTGAGGGAAACTAAGGGTTTAAATACAATCAGGGGAAACGAGGCACAGGTGCAAATAATAATGGGGATCAAGGGAAAGCAAAAGGTCAAAAAGCACAATGGGGGCATCTAGTGACCAAAAACCGGAACAACCCTGGCCAAATCCTGACACCACCAATACAAAAATGGCACAGACGAAAATCCACAAACTATGCTTTTGATATTCAGAAACTCGTTGCCAACGGAGGAACAGACACATTTCCGACACTTTACATACACGTGCATAACAGTGAAAACAACAAACATCAAAGACAATCGAGCGCAAATACACACAAGTTTAATCCCGCACGAACTAAGGCAGGCAACAGGTGCCCGATATACACACAGAAATAAATGCAAATGAAACCAGGTGTAAAAAGGAACACAGAGAGAACAAACAGAAAAGGAAAAAGGGATCAGTGGCGGATCGGAGGAGTTCGGTAGACAACAATGCATCACCGGGGGTAAACTACCTGCCATCCAGGACACCCACACTACCTGATGTCACTGGAAGGCCATAAAGATCATCAAGGACAATAACCACCCGAGCCACTGCCTGTTCACCAAGCTATCATCCAGAAGGCGAGGTCAGCACAGCTGCATCAAAGCTGGGACTGAGAGACTGAAAAACTGCTTCTATCTCAAGGCCATCAGACTGTTAAACAGCCACCACTAACATTGAGTGGCTGCTGCCAACACACTGACTCAACTCCAGCCACTTCAATAATGGGAATTGATGGGTAAGGATATAAAATATATCACTAGCCACTTTAAACAATGCTACCTAATATAATGTTTACATACCCTACATTATTCATCTCATATGTATACGTATATACTGTACTCTATCATCTACTGCATCCTTATGTAATACATGTATCACTAGCCACTTTAACTATGCCACTTTGTTTACATACTCATCTCATATGTATATACTGTACTCGATACCATCTACTGTATCTTGCCTATGCTTCTCTGCACCATCACTCATTCATATCTTTATGTACATATTATTTATCCCCTTACACTGTGAAAAAGAAATTAGTTTTGGAATTGTTAGTTAGATTACTTGTTGGTTATTACTGCATTGTCGAACTGGAACGCAAGCATTTCACTACACTCGCATTAACATCTGCTAACCATGTGTATGTGACAAATAAAATTTGATTTGATTTGGGTCCTGTGTGGCTCAGTCGGTAGAGCATGGCGCTTGCAACGCCAAGCGTCGTGGGTTCGATTCCCGGTAGGGCCACCCATATGTAAAAGTAGTGGCCCCAGCCGACTTGTAAGTCGCTTTGGACAAAAGCGTCTGCTAAATGGGATATATTATTATTATTATTATTTGATAACCATGTGTATGTGAACAATAACATTTGATTTGATTTGACATCCTTGACAAATATACTATAAACATTATACCTTTCTATTATACTATATTATATTCTACTCAGACTGATGTACTGCTGCTCAGAACTCTAATAACCACTGCTCATGACTAATAACCACTGCCATCTGCTGCTCAGAACTCTAATAACCACTGCCATCTGCTGCTTAGGGACTCTAATAACCACTGCCATCTGCTGCTCGTGACTAATAACCACTGCCATCTGCTGCTCAGGACTAATAACCACTGCCATCTGCTGCTCAGGACTCTAATAACCACTGCCATCTGCTGCTCGGGACTCTAATAACCACTGCCATCTGCTGCTCAGGACTCTAATAACCACTGCCATCTGCTGCTCAGAACTCTAATAACCACTGCCATCTGCTGCTCATGACTAATAACCACTGCCATCTGCTGCTCAGGACTCTAATAACCACTGCCATCTGCTGCTCAGAACTCTAATAACCACTGCCATCTGCTGCTCATGACTAATAACCACTGCCATCTGCTGCTCAGGACTCTAATAACCACTGCCATCTGCTGCTCAGAACTCTAATAACCACTGCCATCTGCTGCTCAGGACTCTAATAACCACTGCCATCTGCTGCTCAGGACTCTAATAACCACTGCCACCTGCTGCTCGTGACTAATAACCACTGCCATCTGCTGCTCATGACTAATAACCACTGCCATCTGTGGCTCAGGACTCTAATAACCACTGCCACCTGCTGCTCGTGACTAATAACCACTGCCATCTGCTGCTCAGGACTCTAATAACCACTGCCATCTGCTGCTCAGAACTCTAATAACCACTGCCATCTGCTGCTCAGAACTCTAATAACCACTGCCATCTGCTGCTCATGACTAATAACCACTGCCATCTGCTGCTCAGGACTCTAATAACCACTGCCATCTGCTGCTCAGGACTCTAATAACCACTGCCATCTGCGGATCAGGACTCAATTAACCACTGCCATCTGCTGCTCAGGACTCTAATAACCACTGCCATCTGCTGCTCAGAACTCTAATAACCACTGCCATCTGCTGCTCTGGACTCTAATAACCACTGCCATCTGCGGATCAGGACTCAATTAACCACTGCCATCTGCTGCTCAGGACTCTAATAACCACTGCCATCTGCTGCTCAGGACTCTAATAACCACTGCCATCTGCTGCTCATGACTAATAACCACTGTCATCTGCTGCTCAGGACTCTAATAACCACTGCCATCTGCTGCTCAGGACTCTAATAACCACTGCCATCTGCTGCTCATGACTAATAACCACTGCCATCTGCTGCTCATGACTAATAACCACTGCCATCTGTGGCTCAGGACTCTAATAACCACTGCCATCTGTGGCTCAGGACTCTAATAACCACTGCCATCTGCTGCTCAGAACTCTAATTTTAGTTTATTTATTTTATTTCACCTTTATTTAAGAACAAGTTCTCATTTACAATTGTGACCTGGCCAAGATAAAGCAAAGCAGTTCGACACATACAACGACACATGGAGTAAAACAAACATACAGTCAATAATACAGTATAAACAAGTCTATATACGATGTGAGCAAATGAGGTGAGATAAGGGAGGTAAAGGCAAAAAAACAAGTAAAACACTGGAATGGTAGATTTGCAATGGAAGAATGTGCAAAGTAGAAATAAAAATAATGGGGTGCAAACGAGCAAAATAAATAAATTAATTAAATACAGTAGGGAAAGAGGTAGTTGTTTGGGCTAAAATATAGGTGGGCGATGTACAGGTGCAGTAATCTGTGAGCTGCTCTGACAGTTGGTGCTTAAAGCTAGTGAGGGAGATAAGTGTTTCCAGTTTCAGATATTTTTGTAGTTCGTTCCAGTCATTGGCAGCAGAGAACTGGAAGGAGAGGCGGCCAAAG
The DNA here is from genome assembly GCF_036934945.1 of Oncorhynchus masou masou. Lineage (NCBI taxonomy): Eukaryota > Metazoa > Chordata > Actinopteri > Salmoniformes > Salmonidae > Oncorhynchus > Oncorhynchus masou. The sequence continues at coordinate 102,329,290 of NC_088242.1, forward strand.
AAAGAATTGGTTTCGGGGGTGACTAGAGAGATATACCTGCTGGAGCGTGTGCTACAGGTGGGAGATGCTATGGTGACCAGCGAGCTGAGATAAGGGGGGACTTTACCTAGCAGGGTCTTGTAGATGACATGGAGCCAGTGGGTTTGGCGACGAGTATGAAGCGAGGGCCAGCCAACAAGAGCGTACAGGTCGCAATGGTGGGTAGTATATGGGGCTTTGGTGACAAAACGGATTGCACTGTGATAGACTGCATCCAATTTGTTGAGTAGGGTATTGGAGGCTATTTTGTAAATGACATCGCCAAAATTGAGGATTGGTAGGATGGTCAGTTTTACAAGGGTATGTTTGGCAGCATGAGTGAAGGATGCTTTGTTGCGAAATAGGAAGCCAATTCTAGATTTAACTTTAGATTGGAGATATTTGATATGGGTCTGGAAGGAGAGTTTACAGTCTAACCAGACACCTAAGTATTTGTAGTTGTCCACATATTCTAAGTCAGAGCCGTCCAGAGTAGTGATGTTGGACAGGCGGGCAGGTGCGGGTAGCGATCGGTTGAAGAGCATGCATTTAGTTTTACTTGTATTTAAGAGCAGTTGGAGGCCACGGAAGGAGACTTGTATGGCATTGAAGCTTGCCTGGAGGGTTGTTAACACAGTGTCCAAAGAAGGGCCAGAAGTATACAGAATGGTGTCGTCTGCGTAGAGGTGGATCAGAGACTCACCAGCAGCAAGAGCAACCTCATTGATGTATACTGAGAAGAGAGTCGGTCCAAGAATTTAACCCTGTGGCACCCCCATAGAGACTGCCAGAGGTCCGGACAGCAGACCCTCCGATTTGACACACTGAACTCTATCAGAGAAGTAGTTGGTGAACCACTGCCATCTGCTGCTCAGGACTCTAATAACCACTGCCATCTGCTGCTCGGGACTCTAATAACCACTGCCATCTGCTGCTCGGGACTCTAATAACCACTGCCATCTGCTGCTCAGAACTCTAATAACCACTGCCATCTGCTGCTCAAGAAGGATATTGTTTTGATTTGGAGATCTATTCTGTCTCTATTGCATTTTATTTTAGGATTGTATTTATGTTTTTATTTTATCTTTCTCACATATTTTCTTATAAAGATAAGGTGCACAATTATTATTATTTTTAATACGTTTCTGTTAAATATAATCCCAATACAATCTACTGTGTCATCGTGACGTGACATGTGCTATACGGGATCCTCGGGACGTCCATTCCCTCAACCCTATCCCAAAGATACTTTAGAGGAGATGGGAAACCCCATGCAAATTATGTTATTGACCATTGTGTACGTTGCCCGTGCGTCGTCGTGCATTGTTTAAATTGCCCATGCAATAGTGAATGGGAGTTAATTGGGCGTCGATCAAAAACGCAACATTAGCAAGAATTTCGTGAACAAGGAAGTACAGCATTACAAATATTTTCCACGATATCATATAGCTTTGGAATAGTGTACTTTAGAGGAAAAATAGCCAGGTTTCTCGATTCAAAGCCTGACTTTTAGTTTCGCAACCGCGTGACGTGAACGCGATTGGTCGAAAGTCTGCCATTTCTCCATTCACTGCCCAATGGGATTCCTTGTCCTTGTCTCTCTAATATCTCCAACCGCACTGTCTTTGGTTGAGTTGTTTTATGATCACCATGCGCTGCATGCCGGGATACACCTCCGTGTTGACACAAAATGGTCGAGTATGTTTTGTGACCCGGGAGTTTAGCAGGCCAAAAAGTTGTACCTTATCATTCGGCACGCAGAACATCTGTTCGAATCGTAAATAGTAGGTGAGTGCATAAGATATGAGAGCAAGACTGTCGAAGGAAAGCTGATTCTGCCACAGACAGACACACAGTCCGCCCTGCATGACTGGGACAGCACTCACAGGTCGGTAGCATACAATATCTATCTAACTAACACCGGGGATATTATTGGACTGCAATCTTGTCTCTAAAGGGCGAGGACGCGATTGCATGAGCAGAATGTCTAAAGATCGCCAAAATACACATTTGCAGTGATTTTTACTTGTCCACTTTGGCATATCAAGTGCTTGGGACTATAAGGGTCTATCATTACATAGCAGAAGAATGTGGACATCAAGTTAGGGGATTCAGCTATTTCAGGTTCACCCGTTGCTGACCGGTGTATAAAATTGAGCACATGCAGCCTGTAGGAAAATCTCATCAATCTGTAGGAAACCATTGGCAGTACAATGGCCTTACTGAAGGCCACACAAGCTCACAGAAAGGGACCGCCGAATGCTTTAACACTATAGTCTGTCCTCGGTTGCAACACTCACTACCAAGTTCCAAACCGCCTCTGGAAGCAATGTCAACACAATAACTGTTCGTCGGGAGCTTCATGAAATGGGTTTCCACGCACACACGCCTAAGATCACCATCCGCAATGCCAAGCGTCGGCTGGATTGGTGTAAAACTCGCCGCCATTGGACTCTCACGAATCACCATCTGGCACTCTGACAGATGAACCTGGGTTTGGCCAGGAGAACATACCTGTATAGGGGCAACTGTAAAGTTTGGTGGAGGAGAATAATGGTCTGGGGCTGTTATTCATGGTCCATTCCCCTTAGTTCCAGTGAAGGGAAATCTTAACGCTACAGCATACAATGACATTCCAGACGATTCTGTGCTTCCAACTTTGTGACACCAGTTTGGGGAAGGCCCTTTCCTGTCTCAGCATCACAAAACCCCTGTGCACAAAGCGATGTCCATACAGAAATGGTTTGTCGAGATCGGTGTGGGAAGAATTTGATTGGCTTGCACAAAGCCCTAACCTAAATCCCATCGAACACCTTTGGGATGAATTGGAACCCTGACTATGAGCCAGACCTAATCGCCCAACATCAGTTCCCGACCTCACTAATGCTCTTGTGGCTGAATGGAAGCAGGTCCCCACAGCAATGTTCCAACATCTAGAATGGAAGTCCTCTCAGCAATGTTCCAACATCTCGTGGAAAGATTTCCCTGAAGACTGTTATAGCAGCAAAAGGGGGGGACCAACTCTATATTAATGCTCATTTTTTATTTAACCAGGCAAGTCAGTTAAGAACAAATTCTTATTTTCAATGACGGCCTAGGAACAGTGGGTTAACTGCCTGTTCAGGGCCAGAACGACAGATTTGTACCTTGTCAGCTCGGGGGTTTGAACTCGCAACCTTCCGGTTACTAGTCCAACGCTCTAACCACTAGGCTACCCCTCATGATTTTGGAATGAAATGTTTGACAGGCACGTGTCCACATACTTTTGGTCATGTAGTGTATTTGCATATAACTATGAATAAAATGACGGACAGTAAACCGTTGCAGTAGCATATGTGATGAGTCAAAATATTTAATGCAGAAAGGGTCGACTATTTAGCAGTCATCGGTTGAGGTAGAGAACGTTGGACAGAACAAGGCGATGTTTATTTTCTACATTTTATTTCACCTTTATTTAACCAGGTAGGCTAGTTGAGAACAAGTTCTCATTTGCAACTGCGACCTGGCCAAGATAAAGCATAGCAGTGTGAACAGACAACAGTTACACATGGAGTAAACAAATAACAAGTCAATAACACAGTAGAAAAAAAGAGTATGTCAACAACTCCATAAAACAATTTGAATGCAGATTGAATGCTATAGTTCCAAAGCTCTCGATATCCTGGGTTTCACTTTGCAAGAAATAGGTGACCCTAATGTTAAGCTTGTTCACACAAAGCCCATTTATGCTTTATACCTGGCCATGTGTTCTGGAGGTTCCGTACGGAGGGTGTGTACTGTTAGGTTAGATTACGCGTTGGTTATTACTGCATTGTCGGAACTAGAAGCACAAGCATTTTGCTACACTCGCATTAAAATCTGCTAACCATGTATGTGACAAATAAAATTTGATTTGACGTAATTGCGGAGCCTCCGTAGGCTCACAGATACCAAATTCCGTACCTCATCACCACGTGCCTCCCGCATCACCATGCACCTTGATTGGTTGACGGTAAGAGGGGGCAGTTTGTTCGTATAAACACAAACTCACTTCCTACACGAGCTCTGCGACCGCCAGAAGTATGGTATGTCCTGACTTCTGCAGAGGCCGCATCTCAGTAACTGTGTACGGATTGACCATAAATCTGCTTTTCTGAGCTGGTCGTGGTTCCATTGACACCGTGGAGCCGGCGTGAGATATGGGTCGGAAAACATACCTCGATGCGGGGATGGGATATGCCACTTCACTCCAAATTTGACCTTTATCCACACTGATACATCTAGAAGATTGAAATAGTGTTCAGGGATAACTGCCCTTGACTAAAGAGACCCAGAAAAAAACTATCGCTATATATTATTTATTTCAGTTCACTAAGACAAAAAAAAATATTCTCTATGTGACTAAAGTCTGATTTCTAAGTGGAATGGACAATAGTTTTTGGAGAGATTGCGAGCTTTTTCCACCATAATTTGCAAATAAATTCATTAAAAATCCTACAATGTGATTTTTCTGGATTTTTCTTCTCATTTTGTCTGTCATAGTTGATGTGTACCTATGATGAAAATTACAGGCCTCTCATCTTTTTAAGTGGGAGAACTTGCACAATTGGTGGCTGACTTAATACTTTTTTGCCGCACTGTATGTTTGTGTTTACTATGGGTTCATGAGGCACTACAAATGTTACGTACCAAATGAAAGGGCATTTAGTTGACTAAACTAAACTGTTTTTGTAATTTAGACAATAACTAGACTAAATCATTATTGAAATGTACATTATTTGCGTCACGTTGAACAATGGAGCAGCTGATTGGCTGACACTGCCATTCCTAATTGGCTGCGGTGGCTACTGCTCGTTAGCATGAAGACGAAAAGGGCAGTTTTCCAGGAACACTAGCAGTATTTCTTCTCCATGGAGCAGTGTGGAACAAGGTCCAAATTGAGTGCAGTGTCCCGGTGAGTGCAGTGTCCCGGTGAGTGCAGTGTCCCGGTGAGTGCAGTGTCCCGGTGAGTGCAGTGTCCCGGTGAGTGCAGTGTCCCGGTGAGTGCAGTGTCCCGGTGAGTGCAGTGTCCCGGTGAGTGCAGTGTCCCGGTGAGTGCTGTGTCCCGGTGAGTGCAGTGTCCCGGTGAGTGCAGTGTCCCGGTGAGTGCAGTGTCCCGGTGAGTGCAGTGTCCCGGTGAGTGCAGTGTCTCGGTGAGTGCAGTGTCTCGGTGAGTGCAGTGTCTCGGTGAGTGCAGTGTCCCGGTGAGTGCAGTGTCCCGGTGAGTGCAGTGTCCCGGTGAGTGCAGTGTCCCGGTGAGTGCAGTGTCCCGGTGAGTGCGTTGAGGTACATAGTCCAACCCAATATCTCACACCGGCTCCATGGTGTCTTAATGTAACCATGATTGCGTTCCCAGCTCAATTTAAACAAGCGTAATGGCAGGGTTGGTATCTTCTGGGTAGGGTTCACTTTGCTCACCTCGAACTAGCATCATGTATTTATTCTTCTCCTCTAGTTGCCCTTTAGAGGTAAAGAAGTGCCTGTCTGACTAGCTGCCCTCTAGAGAGGTAAAGAAGTGTCTGTCTGACTAGCTGCCCTCTAGAGAGGTAAAGAAGTGCCTGTCTGACTAGCTGCCCTCTAGAGAGGTAAAGAAGTGCCTGTCTGACTAGCTGCCCTCTAGAGAGGTAAAGAAGTTCCTGTCTGACTAGCTGCCCTCTAGAGAGGTAAAGAAGTGTCTGACTAGCTGCCCTCTAGAGAGGTAAAGAAGTGCCTGTCTGACTAGCTGCCCTCTAGAGAGGTAAAGAAGTGCCTGTCTGACTAGCTGCCCTCTAGAGAGGTAAAGAAGTGCCTGTCTGACTAGCTGCCCTCTAGAGAGGTAAAGAAGTGTCTGACTAGCTGCCCTCTAGAGAGGTAAAGAAGTGCCTGTCTGACTAGCTGCCCTCTAGAGAGGTAAAGAAGTGCCTGTCTGACTAGCTGCCCTCTAGAGAGGTAAAGAAGTGTCTGTCTGACTAGCTGCCCTCTAGAGAGGTAAAGAAGTGTCTGTCTGACTAGTTGCCCTCTAGAGAGGTAAAGAAGTGTCTGTCTGACTAGCTGCCCTCTAGAGAGGTAAAGAAGTGTCTGTCTGACTAGTTGCCCTCTAGAGAGGTAAAGAAGTGCCTGTCTGACTAGCTGCCCTCTAGAGAGGTAAAGAAGTGCCTGTCTGACTAGCTGCCCTCTAGAGAGGTAAAGAAGTGCCTGTCTGACTAGCTGCCCTCTAGAGAGGTAAAGAAGTGCCTGTCTGACTAGCTGCCCTCTAGAGAGGTAAAGAAGTGCCTGTCTGACTAGCTGCCCTCTAGAGAGGTAAAGAAGTGCCTGTCTGACTAGCTGCCCTCTATAGAGGTAAAGAAGTGCCTGTCTGACTAGCTGCCCTCTAGAGAGGTAAAGAAGTGCCTGTCTGACTAGCTGCCCTCTAGAGAGGTAAAGAAGTGCCTGTCTGACTAGCTGCCCTCTAGAGGGGTAAAGAAGTGTCTGTCTGACTAGTTGCCCTCTAGAGAGGTAAAGAAGTGCCTGTCTGACTTGCTGCCCTCTAGAGAGGTAAAGAAGTGCCTGTCTGACTAGCTGCCCTCTAGAAAGGTAAAGAAGTGTCTGACTAGCTGCCCTCTAGAGAGGTAAAGAAGTGCCTGTCTGACTAGCTGCCCTCTAGAGAGGTAAAGAAGTGCCTGTCTGACTAGCTGCCCTCTAGAGAGGTAAAGAAGTGCCTGTCTGACTAGCTGCCCTCTAGAGAGGTAAAGAAGTGCCTGTCTGACTAGCTGCCCTCTAGAGAGGTAAAGAAGTGCCTGTCTGACTAGCTGCCCTCTAGAGAGGTAAAGAAGTGCCTGTCTGACTAGCTGCCCTCTAGAGAGGTAAAGAAGTGCCTGTCTGACTAGCTGCCCTCTAGAGAGGTAAAGAAGTGCCTGTCTGACTAGCTGCCCTCTAGAGAGGTAAAGAAGTGCCTGTCTGACTAGCTGCCCTCTAGAGAGGTAAAGAAGTGCCTGTCTGACTAGCTGCCCTCTATAGAGGTAAAGAAGTGCCTGTCTGACTAGCTGCCCTCTAGAGGGGTAAAGAAGTGTCTGTCTGACTAGTTGCCCTCTAGAGAGGTAAAGAAGTGCCTGTCTGACTTGCTGCTCTCTAGAGAGGTAAAGAAGTGCCTGTCTGACTAGCTGATGTGACATCAATGTAAACATGACATCAATGTAACCAGCTGATTCTGAAATGTAACAACAAATGGAAGGAGCTTGTTGACATCGTGTCCTGTCGCCTCTAGGCAGCAGTAGCCATATCCCGAGTGACGAAGACAGCAAGTGAATATGAAGTAGTTATCCTCCTATATAGCTGCTTATTTGTTGGCCTAGTTATGAACTTGTATTTCGACAGTCCTTCAGAAGCTATATATATATTTATATATATATTTTTATATTTATTTATATTTATATTTTTATATTTATTTATATTTTTATATTTATATATATATTTAAAATAAATATATACATATATATTTAAAATAAATATATATATAAGGTTAGTCTGTTAACATCCTCCCGTCTTGTTTCAGACCGTTGCTTACATCAGAGGACGTGAAAACAAGCCGAATGTAAGTGAGAGGTACAGGAATGTTACTACTGTCAATACCCATGTCCCATATTAACCATGGAGCCACAATTATTCTCTTAGTGCTATTTGGACTGAACATGTAAGGCTAGGTATCGCCATGCTGATTTGATATGACTTGTCACCATGGTGATTCAGTTATTTAAAAAAAAAAAACGTTAAAAAAAATTCAACGTGTCATCATTTTTGGCATGGACCAATTGGCAACATGGGAGCTCAATTGTAGACTGTCTCCATTTTCGTCCAAATGCATGTAATGCTGTGATTTTTAACTCATGATTAGTACATTCATAGTTGTTGCATTGCACGTTTATTCTTACTGTTTTTGTTTTGTTGTTGTTGTTGTTGTGCTTTTTTAACAAAATTGTAAATATAATGTATCCTCTCTGTTATGGGGGTCGTTCCGAGGTCGGTCCACCTCAAAAAAGCACAAAGGAGTTTGACACCCACCGTCTCAGATTGTTCTGAAATTGTAAGAAACCGATCAGATTAAGAAGATCAGATCCGATTAGCGTTCCTGCTGCACTGTTTTGTTGAAATATAATTTGAGTTGAGAAATTAAGATAATTGATTGCACCCAAATTGTCAATTTTTTTAATTTATAGGATTCATATAAATTGTTGTTTGACCATTTTATTTAGATTCTTCATGTTCTAACTCATTGTTAGAAAAATGTTTGGTCCAAATTGGATGTTAGGTACTACATTTTATTGAAGATTATATGAATCCTATAAATTTAGGTGCAGTCAATTAGCTTAATTTCTCAGAGATTAAATTATATTTCAACTAAATAATGTTGCAGGAATGCTAATCATATCCATTTCTAACGACAGAAACAATGTCAGAACAATTGGAGGTGGTGGGTGTCACGGCTTGCTGAAATGACAATGTTAGTTCTGTGGGGAGCAAGCTTCCTTTTCGGTGGTTGTCATACTAAAAACTTGTCACTTCCTGTTTGAATGTCCTGTACAGGAAGAGAGCGGCTGCAAAGCATCTAATTGAGCGCTACTTTCGCCAGTTAACAGAGGGCTGTGGAAATGGGGCCTGCACGAATGAGTTGTGTGCTTCGTGTCTTGGTTTTCAACCGCTGGATCACAACGCGGCGGCCATCAGAGCCCTGGAGCTCTATAAAATTAACACCAAACTGTGTGACCTTCACCCCTCCGCTGCCTTCCCTGACAACAACAGTGCCGAAGACACACAACCTGCCTTATTGGGCGACTGCCACGGGAAGATGACAGACAACCTGTTTCCCCCTAGGGAGGACTTCAGAGGTAAACAATGTGTATCCCAGATGGCTCCCTCTTCCCTATATAATCCTCTACTTTTGACCAGGGCCCTATATAAACCTCTACGTTTGACCAGGGCCCTATATAAACCTCTACTTTTGACCAGGGCCCTATATAATCCTCTACGTTTGACCAGGGCCCTATATAAACCTCTACGTTTGACCAGGGCCCTATATAAACCTCTACTTTTGACCAGGGCCCTATATAATCCTCTACGTTTGACCAGGGCCCTATATAATCCTCTACGTTTGACCAGGGCCCTATATAATCCTCTACTTTTCACCAGGGCCCTATATAATCCTCTACTTTTCACCAGGGCACTATATAATCCTCTACTTTTGACCAGGGCCCTATATAATCCTCTACTTTTCACCAGGGCCCTATATAATCCTTTACTTTTGACCAGGGCCCTATATAAACCTCTACGTTTGACCAGGGCCCTATATAAACGACTACTTTTGACCAGGGCCCTATATAAACCACTACTTTTGACCAGGGCCCTATATAAACCGCTACTTTTGACCAGGGCCCTATATAATCCTCTACTTTTGACCAGGGCCCTATATAAACCTCTACGTTTGACCAGGGCCCTATATAAACCACTACTTTTGACCAGGGCACTATATAAACCGCTACGTTTGACCAGGGCACTATATAAACCGCTACTTTTGACCAGGGCCCTATATAATCCTTTACTTTTGACCAGGGCCCTATATAATCCTCTACTTTTGACCAGGGCCCTATATAATCCTCTACTTTTGACCAGGGCCCTATATAAACCTCTACTTTTGACCAGGGCCCTATATAAACCTCTACTTTTGACCAGGGCCCTATATAAACCTCTACTTTTGACCAGGGCCCTATATAAACCTCTACTTTTGACCAGGGCCCTATATAATCCTTTACTTTTGACCAGGGCCCTATATAAACCTCTACTTTTGACCAGGGCCCTATATAATCCTCTACTTTTGACCAGGGCCCTATATAATCCTCTACTTTTGACCAGGGCCCTATATAATCCTCTACTTTTGACCAGGGCCCTATATAAACCTCTACTTTTGACCAGGGCCCTATATAAACCTCTACTTTTGACCAGGGCCCTATATAAGCCTCTACTTTTGACCAGGGCCCTATATAAACCTCTACTTTTGACCAGGGCCCTATATAAACCTCTACTTTTGACCAGGGCCCTATATAAACCTCTACTTTTGACCAGGGCCCTATATAATCCTCTACTTTTGACCAGGGCCCTATATAATCCTCTACTTTTGACCAGGGCCCTATATAATCCTCTACTTTTGACCAGGGCCCTATATAAACCTCTACTTTTGACCAGGGCCCTATATAAACCTCTACTTTTGACCAGGGCCCTATATAAACCTCTACTTTTGACCAGGGCTCTATATAAACCTCTACTTTTGACCAGGGCCCTATATAAACCTCTACTTTTGACCAGGGCCCTATATAAACCTCTACTTTTGACCAGGGCCCTATATAAACCTCTACTTTTGACCAGGGCCCTATATAAACCTCTACTTTTGACCAGGGCCCTATATAAACCACTACTTTTGACCAGGGCCCTATATAAACCACTACTTTTGACCAGGGCCCTATATAAACCACTACTTTTGACCAGGGCCCTATATAAACCGCTACTTTTGACCAGGGCCTTATATAATCCTCCACCTTTGACCAGGGCCCTATATAAACCTCTACTTTTGACCTGGGCCCTATATAAACCTCTACTTTTGACCAGGGCCCTATATAATCCTCTACTTTTGACCAGGGCCCTATATAAACCTCTACTTTTGACCAGGGCCCGGTTTCCCGATAGCGATAGAACTTGCGAGTGTCTTTTAACGATGCGTATTTCCTACAACGGCCGAAGGTGTAACATGCGTTTCCCAAAACGGCAAACAGAGAGAACGTTCACTAAGTGCGTCACATTGAGGCATCGTGTCGATCCTGGTGGGATGGAAAGAACGGCTCTCGGATCCAAGTTCTCACTTTCCAGTCTTACCTCAACATTAGAATTATTCCACAATACTGACGATGGATCAGCTCCTAGAGACATATTACCACCTATGGCTGAAAAGATTGAGACGATTTATTCCAATACCCTATAGTAATGCACTGAATCAAGACTTAGCAGATCATTGCTCACATGTTGTTACGCACCTTGAAAAATATTCAGATACAAATTACAGACAGTAGGCCTAGTCTACAATTTGCAAAATAGAACTCAAATCAATACACATGAAATTGATTTCAATATGATTGAAATACGTACGATGCATTCGGAAAGTATTCAGACCCCTTCACTTTTTATACATTTTGTTACATTACAGCCTGATTCTAAAATGGATTACTCTACCCACAATACACCATAATGACAAAGTGAAAACAGGAAAAGTTCTAGAAAAGTTGGCAAATTTATTTAAAAAAATTAAAACTTATTTAAGTATTCACACCCTTTGTTATGAGACTTGAAATTGAACTCTGGTTTTTCCTGTTTCCATTGATATTCTTGATGTTTCTACAACTTCATTGGAGTCCACCTGTGGTAAATTCAATTGATTTGGACATGATTTGGAAAGGCAAACACCTGACTATATAAGACTATACCCTAAGCACACAGCCATGACAACACAGGAGTGGCTTCGGCACAAGTTTCTGAATGACCTTTACTGGCCCAGCCAGAGCCCGCACTTGAACCCGATCTAACATCTCTGGAGAGACCTGAAAATAGCTGTGCTGCAACGCTCCCCATCCAACCTGACAGAGCTTGACAGGATCTGCAGAGAAGAATGGGAGAAACTCCCCCAAATACAGGTGTGCCAAACATGTAGTGTCATACCCAATAAGACTTGAGGCTGTATTCGCTGCCAAAGATGCTTCAACAAAATACTGAGTAAAAGCTCTGAATACTTATGTAAATGTCATTTCTGTTTTTATTTTTAATACATTTGCAAACATTTCTAAAAAGCTGTTTTTGCTTTGTCATTATGAGGTATTGTGTGTAGATTGATGTGGAAAAAAACAATTGAATCAGTTTTAGAAGAAGGCTGTAACGTAACAATGTGGATTAAGTCAAGGGGTCTGAATTCTTTCCGAAAGCACTGTATAGGGCTCTGGTCGAAAGCACTGTATAGGGCTCTGGTCGAAAGCACTGTATAGGGCTCTGGTCGAAAGCACTGTATAGGGCTCTGGTCGAAAGCACTGTATAGGGCTCTGGTCGAAAGCACTGTATAGGGCTCTGGTCGAAAGCACTGTATAGGGCAGGTGGTGCCGCGGTATGTAGGGCAGGTGGTGCTGCGTGGGACGCGGTATGTAGGGAATGTGGTGCCGCGGTATGTAGGGCAGGTGGTGCCACGGTATGGAGGGAATGTGGTGGGGAGCGGTATGGAGGGAATGTGGTGGGGCGGTATGGAGGGAATGTGGTGCCGCGGTATGGAGGGAATGTGGTGGGGAGCGGTATGGAGGGAATGTGGTGGGGAGCGGTATGGAGGGAATGTGGTGGGGCGGTATGGAGGGAATGTGGTGGGGAGCGGTATGGAGGGCAGGTGATGCCGCGTGGGACACGGTATGTAGGGAATGTGATGCCGCGTGGGACGGTATGTAGGGCAGGTGGTGACTCGGTATGTAGGGCAGGTGGTGCGGTATGTAGCGAAGGTGGTGGGGAGCGGTATGTAGGGAATGTGGTGGGGAGCGGTATGTAGGGAATGTGGTGGGGAGCGGTATGGAGGGAATGTGGTGGGGAGCGGTATGTAGGGAATGTGGTGGGGCGCGGTATGTAGGGAATGTGGTGGGGCGCGGTATGGAGGGAATGTGGTGGGGCGGTATGGAGGGAATGTGGTGGGGTGCGGTATGGAGGGAATGTGGTGCCGCGGTATGGAGGGAATGTGGTGGGGCGCAGTATGTAGGGAATGTGGTGGGGCGCGGTATGGAGGGAATGTGGTGGGGAGCGGTATGTAGGGAAGGTGGTGCCGCGGTATGGAGGGAATGTGGTGGGGAGCGGTATGTAGGGCAGGTGGTGCCGCGGTATGTAGGGAAGGTGGTGACGCGGTATGGAGGGAATGTGGTGGGGAGCGGTATGTAGGGAATGTGGTGGGGAGCGGTATGTAGGGAAGGTGGTGCCGCGGTATGGAGGGAATGTGGTGGGGAGCGGTATGTAGGGCAGGTGGTGCCGCGGTATGTAGGGAAGGTGGTGACGCGGTATGTAGGGCAGGTGGTGCCGCGGTATGGAGGGAATGTGGTGGGGAGCGGTATGTAGGGCAGGTGGTGCCGCGGTATGTAGGGAAGGTGGTGCCGCGGTATGGAGGGAATGTGGTGGGGAGCGGTATGGAGGGAATGTGGTGGGGAGCGGTATGGAGGGAATGTGGTGGGGAGCGGTATGTAGGGAATGTGGTGGGGCGCGGTATGTAGGGAATGTGGTGGGGAGCGGTATGTAGGGAATGTGGTGGGGAGCGGTATGGAGGGAATGTGGTGGGGCGCGGTATGTAGGGAATGTGGTGGGGAGCGGTATGGAGGGAATGTGGTGGGGCGCGGTATGTAGGGAATGTGGTGGGGAGCGGTATGTAGGGAATGTGGTGGGGAGCGGTATGGAGGGAATGTGGTGGGGCGCGGTATGTTGGGAATGTGGTGGGGAGCGGTATGGAGGGAATGTGGTGGGGAGCGGTATGTAGGGAATGTGGTGGGGAGCGGTATGTAGGGAATGTGGTGGGGAGCGGTATGGAGGGAATGTGGTGGGGAGCGGTATGGAGGGAATGTGGTGGGGCGCGGTATGTAGGGAATGTGGTGGGGAGCGGTATGGAGGGAATGTGGTGGGGAGCGGTATGTAGGGAATGTGGTGGGGCGCGGTATGGAGGGAATGTGGTGGGGAGCGGTAGTAGGGAATGTGGTGGGGCGCGGTATGGAGGGAATAGGGAATGTGGTGGGGAGCGGTATGTAGGGAATGTGGTGGGGCGCGGTATGGAGGGAATGTGGTGGGGAGCGGTATGGAGGGAATGTGGTGGGGAGCGGTATGGAGGGAATGTGGTGGGGAGCGGTATGGAGGGAATGTGGTGGGGCGCGGTATGGAGGGAATGTGGTGGGGCGCGGTATGTAGGGAATGTGGTGGGGCGCGGTATGGAGGGAATGTGGTGCCGCGGTATGGAGGGAATGTGGTGGGGAGCGGTATGTAGGGAAGGTGGTGGGGCGCGGTATGTAGGGAAGGTGGTGGGGCGCGGTATGTAGGGAAGGTGGTGGGGCGCGGTATGGAGGGAATGTGGTGGGGAGCGGTATGTAGGGAATGTGGTGGGGCGCGGTATGTAGGGAATGTGATGGCGGGGACACGGTATGTAGGGAAGGTGGTGCCGCGGTATGTAGGGAATGTGGTGGGGCGCGGTATGTAGGGAATGTGGTGGGGAGCGGTATGTAGGGAATGTGGTGGGGCGCGGTATGTAGGGAATGTGGTGGGGAGCGGTATGTAGGGAATGTGGTGGGGAGCGGTATGGAGGGAATGTGGTGGGGAGCGGTATGGAGGGAATGTGGTGGGGAGCGGTATGGAGGGAATGAGGTGGGGAGCGGTATGGAGGGAATGTTGTGGGGCGCGGTATGTAGGGAATGTGGTGGGGAGCGGTATGTAGGGAATGTGGTGGGGAGCGGTATGGAGGGAATGTGGTGGGGCGCGGTATGTTGGGAATGTGGTGGGGAGCGGTATGGAGGGAATGTGGTGGGGAGCGGTATGTAGGGAATGTGGTGGGGAGCGGTATGTAGGGAATGTGGTGGCGAGCGGTATGGAGGGAATGTGGTAGGGCGCGGTATGTAGGGAATGTGGTGGGGAGCGGTATGGAGGGAATGTGGTGGGGCGCGGTATGTAGGGAATGTGGTGGGGCGCGGTATGGAGGGAATGTGGTGGGGAGCGGTAGTAGGGAATGTGGTGGGGCGCGGTATGGAGGGAATGTGGTGGGGAGCGGTATGTAGGGAATGTGGTGGGGCGCGGTATGGAGGGAATGTGGTGGGGAGCGGTATGGAGGGAATGTGGTGGGGCGCGGTATGTAGGGAATGTGGTGGGGAGCGGTATGGAGGGAATGTGGTGGGGAGCGGTATGGAGGGAAGGTGGTGGGGCGCGGTATGTAGGGAAGGTGGTGGGGCGCGGTATGTAGGGAAGGTGGTGGGGCGCGGTATGGAGGGAATGTGGTGGGGCGCGGTATGGAGGGAATGTGGTGGGGAGCGGTATGTAGGGAATGTGGTGGGGCGCGGTATGTAGGGAATGTGATGCCGCGTGGGACACGGTATGTAGGGAAGGTGGTGCCGCGATATGTAGGGAATGTGGTGGGGCGCGGTATGTAGGGAATGTGGTGGGGAGCGGTATGGAGGGAATGTGGTGGGGAGCGGTATGTAGGGAATGTGGTGGGGAGCGGTATGTAGGGAATGTGGTGGGTGGGAGCGGTATGTAGGGAATGTGGTGGGGAGCGGTATGGAGGGAATGTGGTGGGGGCGCGGTATGTAGGGAATGTGGTGGGGAGCGGTATGGAGGGAATGTGGTGGGGCGCGGTATGTAGGGAATGTGGTGGGGAGCGGTATGTAGGGAATGTGGTGGGGAGCGGTATGGAGGGAATGTGGTGGGGCGCGGTATGTTGGGAATGTGGTGGGGAGCGGTATGTAGGGAATGTGGTGGGGAGCGGTATGTTGGGAATGTGGTGGGGAGCGGTATGGAGGGAATGTGGTGGGGAGCGGTATGTAGGGAATGTGGTGGGGAGCGGTATGTAGGGAATGTGGTGGGGAGCGGTATGGAGGGAATGTGGTGGGGCGCGGTATGTAGGGAATGTGGTGGGGAGCGGTATGGAGGGAATGTGGTGGGGCGCGGTATGTAGGGAATGTGGTGGGGAGCGGTATGTAGGGAATGTGGTGGGGCGCGGTATGGAGGGAATGTGGTGGGGAGCGGTAGTAGGGAATGTGGTGGGGCGCGGTATGGAGGGAATGTGGTGGGGAGCGGTATGTAGGGAATGTGGTGGGGCGCGGTATGGGGGAATGTGGTGGGGAGCGGTATGGAGGGAATGTGGTGGGGAGCGGTATGGAGGGAATGTGGTGGGGAGCGGTATGGAGGGAATGTGGTGGGGCGCGGTATGGAGGGAATGTGGTGGGGAGCGGTATGGATTGAATGTGGTGCCGCGGTATGGAGGGAAGGTGGTGGGGCGCGGTGTGTAGGGAAGGTGGTGGGGCGCGGTATGTAGGGAAGGTGGTGGGGCGCGGTATGTAGGGAAGGTGGTGGGGCGCGGTATGTAGGGAAGGTGGTGGGGCGCGGTATGGAGGGAATGTGGTGGGGAGCGGTATGGAGGGAATGTGGTGGGGCGCGGTATGGAGGGAAGGTGGTGGGGAGCGGTATGTAGGGAAGGTGGTGGGGCGCGGTATGTAGGGAAGGTGGTGGGGCGCGGTATGTAGGGAAGGTGGTGGGGCGCGGTATGGAGGGAATGTGGTGGGGAGCGGTATGTAGGGAATGTGGTGGGGCGCGGTATGTAGGGAATGTGATGCCGCGTGGGACACGGTATGTAGGGAAGGTGGTGCCGCGATATGTAGGGAATGTGGTGGGGCGCGGTATGTAGGGAATGTGGTGGGGAGCGGTATGGAGGGAATGTGGTGGGGAGCGGTATGTAGGGAATGTGGTGGGGCGCGGTATGTAGGGAATGTGGTGGGGAGCGGTATGTAGGGAATGTGGTGGGGAGCGGTATGGAGGGAATGTGGTGGGGCGCGGTATGTAGGGAATGTGGTGGGGAGCGGTATGTAGGGAATGTGGTGGGGAGCGGTATGGAGGGAATGTGGTGGGGAGCGGTATGGAGGGAATGTGGTGGGGAGCGGTATGGAGGGAATGTGGTGGGGAGCGGTATGTAGGGAAGGTGGTGGGGCGTGGTATGGAGGGAATGTGGTGGGGAGCGGTATGTAGGGAATGTGGTATGTAGGGAATGTGATGCCGCGTGGGACACGGTATGTAGGGAAGGTGGTGCCGCGGTATGTAGGGAATGTGGTGGGGCGCGGTATGTAGGGAATGTGGTGGGGAGCGGTATGGAGGGAATGTGGTGGGGAGCGGTATGTAGGGAATGTGATGCCGCGTGGTATGTAGGGAATGTGATGCCGCGTGGTATGTAGGGAATGTGATGCCGCGTGGGACACGGTATGTAGGGAAGGTGGTGCCGCGGTATGTAGGGAATGTGATGCCGCGTGGGACACGGTATGTAGGGAAGGTGGTGACTCGGTATGTAGGGCAGGTGATGCCGCGTGGGACACGGTATGTAGGGCAGGTGGTGCCGCGGTATGTAGGGAATGTGATGCCGCGTGGGACACGGTATGTAGGGAATGTGGTGGGGCGCGGTATGTAGGGCAGGTGATGCCGCGTGGGACACGGTATGGAGGGAATGTGGTGGGACACGGTATGTAGGGAAGGTGGTGGGGCGCGGTATGTAGGGAAGGTGGTGGGGCGCGGTATGTAGGGAATGTTGTGGGGAGCGGTATGTAGGGAATGTGGTGGGGAGCGGTATGGAGGGAATGTGGTGGGGTGCGGTATGTAGGGAATGTGGTGGGGAGCGGTATGTAGGGCAGGTGGTGCCGCGGTATGTAGGGAATGTGGTGGGGCGCGGTATGTAGGGAATGTGATGCCGCGTGGGACACGGTATGTAGGGAAGGTGGTGCCGCGGTATGTAGGGAATGTGATGCCGCGTGGGACACGGTATGTAGGGAAGGTGGTGACTCGGTATGTAGGGCAGGTGATGCCGCGTGGGACACGGTATGTAGGGCAGGTGGTGCCGCGGTATGTAGGGAATGTGATGCCGCGTGGGACACGGTATGTAGGAAATGTGGTGGGGCGCGGTATGTAGGGCAGGTGATGCCGCGTGGGACACGGTATGTAGGGAAGGTGGTGCGGTATGTAGCGACGCAGACACAAACCTTTTCTCCATTCATGCTATTCAATAGTCCATTCATTTTAGAGAGATTAAAATGGTTGCTCACTATTTTTCTCTGTTTTATGTGTCCAGAGGTGCGTTACCTGACCGAGGAGAAGGTGTATGAGATCCTCAGTATCTGTGAGGGGAAGGAGGACTACTCTCCTCTGATCCGAGTCATCGGGAGGATCTTCTCCAGCGCTGACGGGCTGGTGCAGAGCTTCAGGAAAGACAAGGAGCAACACCCCAACACCAAGGAGCAGCTTAATACCCACCAGGCCAAAGATGAGGACAAGGACGAGGACGACAAGGAGAGGACCACCGCCATGGAGCAGGAATCGGAGGCCTCGGCATCCATGGAGGGAGCGACGGGTTCGACGGAGAACAGACTGGGTCCTGTGGAGGTCTCAGTGGACATAGAAGCTGTGAGGAGAGTGTACGACAGACTCCTCTCCAACGAGAAGATGGAATCGGCCTTCCTCAACGCCCTGGTCTACCTAACTCCCAACGTAGAGCTGGATCTAACCTATCTGGACGTGTACGACACCAACCCAGACTACCTAAACATCTTCATCATCGTGATGGAGAACAGCAGCCTCCACAGCCCAGAGTACCTGGAGATGGCCATGCCTCTGTTCTGTAAGTGTATGAGTAAGCTCCCTCTGCCGGCCCTGGCCAAGCTGACGCGCCTGTGGTCTCAGTACAGTGTGGAGCACCTCAGGCGTATGATGGAGACCTTTCAGCAGCTCATCACCTACACGGTAACGTTACATTCTTCATCTGATTTTTAAGCTTTTTATCTCGTTCATGCTCGCAGTCGACCAGACTGAATTGTACAGAATATGCAGTTACTTTCAGTAGTTACTTTTACAATTTAATGTTTCAATTTGTTTTTTTTTGTCATTTTCTGCCTACCAAGAGCGTTGATTCCTCTTGTAATGAATAGTAATGAATCTCAAAATAAAAAGCACAGGATACAGCAGGTGGAAAAAGTACAGTGAAATGCTGTTGTACTAATAAAAATGTGTTGTTATTATCATTATTAAGGTGATCAGCAACGAATATGTCAGCGACAGTCTGGTAAACGACGACGAGGGCGTTGTGGCGGCCACCAAGTGTCTGAAGGTATGTGGGTCTTATTGATTTGACATGTTAGTCATTTATCAGACTCGCTCAGAGCAACCTTTCATTCATCTTAAGGTAGCTTGGGTGAGACAACCACACTTTACTTTTAAAAGCACTGAAGTTCACGGCCTTGCTCCCTCTTATCTGACAGACGTGCTCGTTCCATACAACCAAGGAGCTGGTCTATAACAATACCTAGTGTTACAACCAAGGAGCTGGTCTATAAAAATACCTGGTGTTACAACCAAGGAGCTGGTCTATAACAATACCTGGTGTTACAACCAAGGAGCTGGTCTATAACAATACCTGGTGTTACAACCAAGGAGCTGGTCTATGACAATACCTGGTGTTACAACCAAGGAGCTGGTCTATAACAATACCTGGTGTTACAACCAAGGAGCTGGTCTATAAAAATACCTGGTGTTACAACCAAGGAGCTGGTCTATAACAATACCTGGTGTTACAACCAAGGAGCTGGTCTATAACAATACCTGGTGTTACAACCAAGGAGCTGGTCTATGACAATACCTGGTGTTACAACCAAGGAGCTGGTCTATAACAATACCTGGTGTTACAACCAAGGAGCTGGTCTATAACAATACCTGGTGTTACAACCAAGGAGCTGGTCTATGACAATACCTGGTGTTACAACCAAGGAGCTGGTCTATAACAATACCTGGTGTTACAACCAAGGAGCTGGTCTATAACAATACCTAGTGTTACAACCAAGGAGCTGGTCTATAACAATACCTGGTGTTACAACCAAGGAGCTGGTCTATAACAATACCTAGTGTTACAACCAAGGAGCTGGTCTATGACAATACCTGGTGTTACAACCAAGGAGCTGGTCTATAACAATACCTGGTGTTACAACCAAGGAGCTGGTCTATGACAATACCTAGTGTTACAGCCGTAAAACAGTGGTTTTCTAGCAATGATCAACAACCAATTTAACAGATCTTGAAGAATTCTTAAAAGAATACTCTGCAAATATTGTTCAATCCAGGTGTTGAAAACTCTTAGAGACGTACCCAAAAAGACTCACAGCTATAATCACTGCCAAAGGTAATACTAACATGTATTGACTCAGAGGTGTGAATATTTATGTCAATTAAGCTATTTCTGTATTTCATTGTCAATAAATTAGCACATTTCTAAAAACATGTTTTCACTTTGTCATTTTGGGGTGTAGATTGGTGGGAAGGAAAACAACAAGTGAATCCATTTTAAATGAAGGCTGTAACACAAAGTGGAATAGGTCAAGGGGTATGAAAACTTTCTGAAAGCACTGTAGGTGTAGAAGCAAGGAGAACCCTTTATTAGATCCACACAGCTATGGTTCGCCCTATCGGGAAAATATATTTTTATACATATTATAGTTGTAAATTATTGTTTTACTGTAAAGTGATTTGAATCATGTTTGATTCCGTTTGAAGCTGGTGTTCTACGCCAACGTGCTGGGAGGTGACCTCGATACGGGCCACAACGAAGAGGAGGTAAGACATGTTGTCCAGCTGGAGCAGCCTACTGATTTTGATTATCTAATAAACTCATAATCAACTGGAAAGGTGTTTGTCTATGAAGAGAAGTTGTGACTTGCTTTAACTGTTTCGGTTGCCTTTTCCACTTCAATATGGATTGAAAATGGCATATTTTGTCTTGACTGATAACCGTTATAAATCTGAGCACAGCACGTGACAAGAAGTTGCCGCCATCCCTCCCACAAATTGGAAAAGTTTTTCACATTTGTTATCTGAGTGAGGTAGATGTTGTTAATCAAGAGGGGAGGATGTGTTGACAGATGAGACGTTGAGGATGCTGTAAATAGAGAGGGGAGGATGTGTTGACAGATGAGATGTTGAGGATGCTCTAAATAGAGAGGGGAGGATGTGTTGACAGATGAGACGTTGAGGATGCTGTAAAGAGAGAGGGGAGGATGTGTTGACAGATGAGATGTTGAGGATGCTGTAAAGAGAGAGGGGAGGATGTGTTGACAGATGAGACGTTGAGGATGCTCTAAATAGAGAGGGGAGGATGTGTTGACAGATGAGACGTTGAGGATGCTGTAAAGAGAGAGGGAGGATGTGTTGACAGATGAGATGTTGAGGATGCTCTAAATAGAGAGGGGAGGATGTGTTGACAGATGAGACGTTGAGGATGCTGTAAAGAGAGAGGGGAGGATGTGTTGACAGATGAGACGTTGAGGATGCTATAAAGAGAGAGGGGAGGATGTGTTGACAGATGAGACGTTGAGGATGCTGTAAAGAGAGAGGGGAGGATGTGTTTACAGATGAGACGTTGAGGATGCTGTAAAGAGAGAGGGGAGGATGTGTTGACATATGAGATGTTGAGGATGCTGTAAAGAGAGAGGGGAGGATGTGTTGACAGATGAGACGTTGAGGATGCTGTAAATGGAGGGGAGGATGTGTTGACAGATGAGACGTTGAGGATGCTGTAAATGGAGGGGAGGATGTGTTGACAGATGAGACGTTGAGGATGCTGTAAAGAGAGAGGGGAGGATGTGTTTACAGATGAGACGTTGAGGATGCTGTAAAGAGAGAGGGGAGGATGTGTTGACAGATGAGACGTTGAGGATGCTGTAAATAGAGAGGGGAGGATGTGTTGACAGATGAGATGTTGAGGATGCTCTAAATAGAGAGGGGAGGATGTGTTGACAGATGAGATGTTGAGGATGCTGTAAAGAGAGAGGGGAGGATGTGTTGACAGATGAGATGTTGAGGATGCTGTAAAGAGAGAGGGGAGGATGTGTTTACAGATGAGACGTTGAGGATGCTGTAAAGAGAGAGGGGAGGATGTGTTTACAGATGAGATGTTGAGGATGCTGTAAAGAGAGAGGGGAGGATGTGTTGACAGATGAGATGTTGAGGATGCTGTAAAGAGAGAGGGGAGGATGTGTTTACAGATGAGACGTTGAGGATGCTGTAAAGAGAGAGGGAGGATGTGTTTACAGATGAGATGTTGAGGATGCTGTAAAGAGAGAGGGAGGATGTGTTGACAGATGAGATGTTGAGGATTCTGTAAAGAGAGAGGGGAGGATGTGTTTACAGATGAGATGTTGAGGATGCTGTAAAGAGAGAGGGGAGGATGTGTTTACAGATGAGACGTTGAGGATGCTGTAAATGGAGGGGAGGATGTGTTGACAGATGAGATGTTGAGGATGCTGTAAAGAGAGAGGGGAGGATGTGTTGACAGATGAGATGTTGAGGATGCTGTAAAGAGAGAGGGGAGGATGTGTTGACAGATGAGATGTTGAGGATGCTGTAAAGAGAGAGGGGAGGATGTGTTGACAGATGAGATGTTGAGGATGCTGTAAATAGAGAGGGGAGGATGTGTTGACAGATGAGATGTTGAGGATGCTCTAAATAGAGAGGGGAGGATGTGTTGACAGATGAGACGTTGAGGATGCTCTAAATAGAGAGGGGAGGATGTGTTGACAGATGAGACGTTGAGGATGCTGTAAAGAGAGGGGGAGGATGTGTTGACAGATGAGATGTTGAGGATGCTGTAAAGAGAGAGGGGAGGATGTGTTGACAGATGAGACGTTGAGGATGCTCTAAATAGAGAGGGAGGATGTGTTGACAGATGAGACGTTGAGGATGCTGTAAAGAGAGAGGGGAGGATGTGTTGACAGATGAGATGTTGAGGATGCTCTAAATAGAGAGGGGAGGATGTGTTGACAGATGAGACGTTGAGGATGCTGTAAAGAGAGAGGGGAGGATGTGTTGACAGATGAGACGTTGAGGATGCTGTAAAGAGAGAGGGGAGGATGTGTTGACAGATGAGACGTTGAGGATGCTGTAAATAGAGAGGGGAGGATGTGTTGACAGATGAGATGTTGAGGATGCTGTAAAGAGAGAGGGGAGGATGTGTTGACAGATGAGACGTTGAGGATGCTGTAAAGAGAGAGGGGAGGATGTGTTGACAGATGAGACGTTGAGGATGCTGTAAATGGAGGGGAGGATGTGTTGACAGATGAGACGTTGAGGATGCTGTAAAGAGAGAGGGGAGGATGTGTTGACAGATGAGATGTTGAGGATGCTGTAAAGAGAGGGGAGGATGTGTTGACAGATGAGATGTTGAGGATGCTGTAAAGAGAGAGGGAGGATGTGTTGACAGATGAGACGTTGAGGATGCTGTAAAGAGAGAGGGGAGGATGTGTTGACAGATGAGATGTTGAGGATGCTGTAAAGAGAGAGGGGAGGATGTGTTGACAGATGAGATGTTGAGGATGCTGTAAAGAGAGAGGGGAGGATGTGTTGACAGATGAGACGTTGAGGATGCTGTAAATAGAGAGGGGAGGATGTGTTGACAGATGAGATGTTGAGGATGCTGTAAATGGAGGGGAGGATGTGTTGACAGATGAGACGTTGAGGATGCTGTAAAGAGAGAGGGGAGGATGTGTTTACAGATGAGACGTTGAGGATGCTGTAAAGAGAGAGGGGAGGATGTGTTTACAGATGAGACGTTGAGGATGCTGTAAAGAGAGAGGGGAGGATGTGTTGACAGATGAGATGTTGAGGATGCTGTAAATGGAGGGGAGGATGTGTTGACAGATGAGACGTTGAGGATGCTGTAAATGGAGGGGAGGATGTGTTGACAGATGAGATGTTGAGGATGCTGTAAATGGAGGGGAGGATGTGTTGACAGATGAGATGTTGAGGATGCTGTAAATGGAGGGGAGGATGTGTTGACAGATGAGATGTTGAGGATGCTGTAAAGAGAGAGGGGAGGATGTGTTGACAGATGAGATGTTGAGGATGCTGTAAATGGAGGGGAGGATGTGTTGACAGATGAGATGTTGAGGATGCTGTAAAGAGAGAGGGGAGGATGTGTTTACAGATGAGATGTTGAGGATGCTG
The DNA here is from genome assembly GCF_036934945.1 of Oncorhynchus masou masou. Classification (NCBI taxonomy): domain Eukaryota; kingdom Metazoa; phylum Chordata; class Actinopteri; order Salmoniformes; family Salmonidae; genus Oncorhynchus; species Oncorhynchus masou. The sequence goes on from NC_088242.1 coordinate 102,353,104, forward strand.
TAAAGAGAGAGGGGAGGATGTGTTGACAGATGAGACGTTGAGGATGCTGTAAATGGAGGGGAGGATGTGTTGACAGATGAGACGTTGAGGATGCTGTAAATAGAGAGGGGAGGATGTGTTGACAGATGAGACGTTGAGGATGCTGTAAATAGAGAGGGGAGGATGTGTTGACAGATGAGATGTTGAGGATGCTGTAAATGGAGGGGAGGATGTGTTGACAGATGAGATGTTGAGGATGCTGTAAAGAGAGAGGGGAGGATGTGTTTACAGATGAGACGTTGAGGATGCTGTAAATGGAGGGAGGATGTGTTGACAGATGAGATGTTGAGGATGCTGTAAATGGAGGGGAGGATGTGTTGACAGATGAGATGTTGAGGGTTATAATAAATACAGCTTTGAGGTCATATGGACAGGACACTAGTCTATCACTGGGCCTTAGGAAAAGCACATTGGCTAGGAAAAACTCCCTAGGAAGAAACCTAGAGAGGAACCAGGCTATGAGTGGTGGCCAGTCCTCTTCTGGCTGTGCCGGGTGGAGATTATAACAGAACATGGCCAAGATGTTCAAATGTTCATAGATGACCAGCAGGGTCAGATAATAATAATCACAGTAGTTGTCGAGGATGCAACAGGTCAGCACCTCAGGAGTAAATGTCAGTTGGCTTTTCATAGCTGATCATTAAGAGTATCTCTACCGCTCCTGCTGTCTCTAGAGAGTTGAAAACAACAGGTCTGGGACAGGTAGCCCGTCCGGTGAACAGGTCAGGGTTCCATAGCTGCAGGCAGAACAGTTGAAACTGGAGCAGCAGCACGGCCAGGTGGAATGGGGACAGTAAGGAGTCCTCAGGCCAGGTAGTCCTGACGCATGGTCCTAGGGCTCAGGTCCTCCGAGAGAGAGAGAGAGAGAGAGAGAAAAAGAGAAGTAGAGAGAGCATACTTAAATTCACACAGGACACAGAATAAGACAGGAGAAATACTCCAGATATAACAGACTGTCCCTAGCTCCCCGACACATAAACAGCTGCAGCATAAATACTGGAGGCTGAGACAGGAGGGGTCAGGAGACACTGTGCCCCCATCCAATGATACCCCGGACATAGTGACGTAATGACCTTCAGTTCACATGTCTAGGAACAGTCTAATAGTGTTCTAATGACCTTCAGTTCACATGTCTAGGAACAGTCTAATAGTGTTCTAATGACCTTCAGTTCAGAATGTCTCAGTGACCTAATGACCTTCAGTTCAGAAAGTCTCGGTGACCTAATGACCTTCAGTTCAGAAAGTCAGTGATCACCATGAACTTTAACCTACAGACATTTAATTACCTGACGGATTTGACAATTTATAAATTCTTGGGTCAATATCATCTACTTCCGTCTTTTTAAAAGAGAAGTATGGCACTATGAAAGATGTGACGACACAGATCATTCATGTAGGTTGCAAACCACTTTGTTTTAAGCATCAATCTCGTCCCATGTTCTGACTCAAACTGGGTGCAGAACCTGTTTAAACTCCCTGAAAATGGATGACGATTCACACAGGTTAATAATATCAGAGGTAGTAAAAAGTCAAAATGAGTGACATGGCAGATTCGGACGGGACTAAAATAACAGATGTGCTGGTTTGTGCTTGTGCACATAATTACATTACCTGAGCTCCCCCAGTAAAATGTATCCTGTCCGTAAAGGGCTTAAGATGGTATTTTATAACTTAGCTAGCCATGTTGGCAGAAGAATAAGCTTCCAAATGATGCCCACCCAGATTGTGATTTATAATGGAATGTTTTCGTAAACAACAGCCATTGTGTGATGGTGGGGATGCGTTCCTAACAAGAAACTACAAGTTTGCTGGCTTCAGTTCCTCAATGGCAAATCTATGGGGTCAAAAAAGCTTTCCTTGTCATAATGCATTGAAATTACTTACGATCTGCACAGTTTGGAGAGGTGTGGGGCCACTTGGAGACACCAGTTAGTCCTCTCACTGAAACCCACAGTTTGGAGAGGTGTGGGGCCACGAGGAGACACCAATTAGTCCTCTCACTGAAACCCACAGTCTGGAGAGGTGTGGGGCCACTTGGAGACACCAGTTAGTCCTCTCACTGAAACCCAGAGTTTGGAGAGGTGTGGGGCCACTTGGAGACATCAGTTAGTCCTCTCACTGAAACCCAGAGTTTGGAGAGGTGTGGGGCCACTTGGAGACACCAGCTAGTCCTTTCACTGAAACCATTGTAATAGTTTTTTCTTATCTTGTACTTATCTCCAAAAGTTAAATTAATATTCTTATCATGTTACTGTATCAGGAGTATTTTCTGATTTTGTTATCAACTAATTCAGTGAAAGTACAGGAAATGTAAAATGCACATCAAATCAACAATGTGATGTTTGGATTCATTCTTGTCAGATGTACAGTTGTGTCCTCACCTTTTGGTCTAATAATTTACCCATAATCCTCAGTGTTCTCTTTTCATGGTTCTGTAAGGAACGTTTCGATTTGGCCCTATCCATGTTGGTCAAGTACTGTTATGGTGGTGGGAGAAGTTGTTTTTTTTTAAAGTGCAAATTCAATCAGGAGGAGGAGCCCCCGTCCAGCGAGCTCACCCTGCAGGAGCTCTTGGGGGAGGAGAGGAGGAACAAGAACGGTCCCCGGGTCGATCCTCTGGAGAAGGTGAGGAGAGACCACCACAATGGAAATTAAACTTATTTTAAAGAATTTACTTTTTCCTTTGTTATAATAATTTACAGTCAAAGTATTCAGATCGCTTGACTATTTCCACGTTATGTTACAGCCTTATTCTAAAATCGATTAAATCGTTTTTTCCCCTCACTAGGCAGGGTAGCCTAGTGGTTAGAGCGTTGGACTAGTAACCGGAAGGTTGCAAGTTCAAATCTCCGAACTGACAAGGTACAAATCTGTCGTTCTGCACCTGAACAGGCAGTTAAACCTCTGTTCCTAGGCCGTCATTGAAAATAAGAATTTGTTCTTAACTGACTTGCCTAGTTAAATAAAGGTAAAATTAAAAAATTAAAAAAAAATACCCCGTAATGACAAAGCAAAAGCTTAATCACATTTGCATAAGTATTCAGAACCTTTACTCAGTACTTTGTTGAAGCACTTTTGGCAGCGATTACAGCCATGAGTCTTCTTGGGTATGACGCTACAAGCTTGGCACACCTGTATTTGGGGAGTTTATTCCATTCTTCTCTGCAGATCCTCTCAAGCTCTGTCAGGTTGGATGGGGATCGTCGCTGCACAGCTATTTTCAAGTTTCTCCAGCGACTCGAGCAAATTCATGTCCGGCCTCTGGCTGGGCCACTCAAAGACATTCAGAGACTTGTCCCGAAGCCACTCCTGCGTTGTCTTGGCTGTGTACTTAGGGTTGTTGTCCTGTTGAAAGGTGAACTTTCTCCCCAGTCTGAGGTCTTTAGCGCTCTGGAGCAGGTTTTCATCAAGGATCTGTCTGTTCATCTTTGCCTCGATCCTGACTAGTTTCCCAGTTCCTGCTGCTGAAAAACATCCTCACAACATGATCCTTCCACCACCATGCTTCACTGTAGGGATGCTGCCACCACCATGCATAGGGATGGTGCCAGGTTTCCTCCAGGCGTGACGCTTGGCATTCAGGCCAAAGAGTTCAATATTGGTTTCATCAGACCAGAGAATCTTGTTTCTCATGGTCTTAGTCTTTAGGTGCCTTTTGGCAAACTCCAAGTGGGCTGTCATGTGCCTTTTACTGAGCAGTGGCTTCCGTCTGACATCTCTACCATAAAGGCCTGATTGGTGGAGTACTGTAGAGATGGTTGTCCTACTGGAAGTCTCCCACAGAGGAATTCTGGAGCTCTTTCAGAGTGACCATCGGGTTCTTGATCACCTCCCAGACCAAGGCACTTCTCACCTGATTGCTCAGTTTGGCCAGGCGGCCAGCTCTAGGAAGAGTCTTTGTGGTTCCAAACTTCTTCCATTTAAGAATGATGGAGGCCACTGTGTTCTTGGGGACCTTCAATGCTACAGATCTTTTTTGGTTCCCTTCCCCAGATCTGTGCCTCGACACAATCGTGTATGAGCTCTTACGGACATTTCCTTCGACCTCATGGATTGGTTTTTGCTCTGACATGCACTGTGAACTGTGTGACCTTATATAGACCGGTGTGTGCCTTTCCAAATCATGTCCAATCAATTGAATTGACCACAGGTGGACTCCAATCAAGTTGTAGAAACATGGATGATCAATGGAAACAGGATGCACCTGAGCTCAATTTCTAGTTTAATAGCAAAGGGTCTGAATACTTATATAAATAAGGTATCTGTTTTTGTATTTTTAATCAATTGCCAACATTCCTAAAAACCTGTTCGCTTTGCCATTATGGGGTATTGTGATGTCATTATGGGGTATTGTGATGTCATTATGGGGTATTGTGATGTCATTATGGGGTGTGGTGTGTATATTGATGAGGGACAATCAAAAAAAATAAAATCAGTTTTATAATAAAGCTGGAGCAAAATATGGAAAACGTCAAGGGGTCTGAATACTTTCCAAATACCCTGTAAATACTTTTTTTGCGTTATCCTCAATGATTTAAATACTTATCCACAGTGATTTGGATTGGATTGTGTCCACGTGTGGTTGAATTGTTTTTAAATTGTCAAATGAAAAGGAGCTGGGCGTCAGGACCCTGGACTGCAGAAGACCCCTAATCCCCTTCGAGGAGTTTGTCAACGAGCCGCTGAACGATGTTCTAGAGATGGACAAGGACTTCACCTTCTTCAAGGTGGACTCGGAGAGTAAGTTCTCCTTCCAGAGCTGTCCCTTCATCCTCAACGCCTGCACCAAGAGCCTGGGACTGTACTACGACAACCGCATCAGCATGTACAGCGAGAGGAGGATCACAGCGCTCTACAGCCTGGTACAAGGACAGCAGCTCAACCCATACCTCAGGCTCAAAGTACGACGAGACCACATCATCGACGACGCCCTCGTCAGGGTGAGTCACAAACAACGCGCGCACACACACACACACACACACACACAGTACCAGTCCAAAGTTTGGACACACCTACTCATTCCAGGGTTTTTTCTTTATTTTTGAAGACATCAAAACTGTGAAATAACAGATATGGAATCATGTCGTAACTAAAAAAAATGTTAAACAAATCAAAATATACAGTGGTAAGAAAAGGTATGTGAACCCTTTGGAATTTCCTGTATTTCTGCATAAATTGGTCATAAAATCTGATCTTCATCCAGGTCACAACAATAGACAAACACAGTCTGCTTGAACTAATAACACACACAATTATATGTTCATGTCTTTATTGAACACACCGTGTAAATATTCGCAGTGCAGGGTGGGAGAAGTATGTGAACCCTCGGATTTAATAACTGGTTGGCTCTCCTTTGGAAGCAACAACCTCATCCAAACGTTTTCTGTAGTTGTGGATCAGACCAACGTTCAGGAGGATTTCTGGACCATCTTTACAAAACTGTTTCAGTTCAGCAGTATTATTGACATGTCTGGTGTGAACTGCTCTCTGAGATGCTGAGGCATCAAATTGGGTTGAGGTCAGGACTGACTGGGCCACTCCAGAAGGCAGTGCTTCTTATCTTAGGTCTTCTGAGATCTTTGTTCGATGAGGCAGTGCTTCTTATCTTAGGTCTTCTGAGATCTTTGTTCGATGACATCAGGCAGTGCTTCTTAATAGTCAACTCAGTTTTGTCTTTTTCTGAGATCTTAACATCTCCAATCTCGTCTCATGATTGGCAGTGCTTCTTTTTGGGTCTTCTGAGATCTTTGTTCGATGAGGCAGTGCTTCTTATCTTAGGTCTTCTGAGATCTTTGTTCGTCACATAGGCAGTGCTTCTTATCTTAGGTCTTCTGAGATCTTCTAGTTCGACAATGCAGTAAGTACCAACAAGTGCTAACTAACAATTCCTAATCTACTGTCTTATACACAGTGTAAGGGGATAAAGAATATGTACATAAGGATATATGAATGAGTGATGATCAGAGCAGCATAGGCAAGATACAGTAGATGGTATCTTACAGTCTTCATATGAGATGAGTTGTAAACAAAGTGGCATAGTTAAAGTGGCTAGTGATACAGTATTACATAAGGATGCAGTCGATGATATAGAGTCAGTATATACTATGCAATGAGATTTTAGGGTAAGTAACATTTATAAGGTAGCATTGTTTAAAGTGGCTAGTGATATATTTACAACATTTCCATCAATTCCCATTATTAAAGTGGCTGGAGTTGATTGTGTTGGCACAGCCACTCAGTTTGTGGTGGCTGTTTAACAGTCTGATGGCCTTGAAATGTTTTTCAGTCTCTCGGTCCCAGCTTTGATGCACCTGCACTGACCTCACCTTCTGGATGATAGCGGGGTGAACGGGCAGTGGCTCGGGTGGTAGATGTCCTTGATGATCTTTATGGCCTTCCTGTGACATCGGGTGGTGTAGGTGTCCTGGAGGGCAGGTAGTTTGCCCCCGATGATGCGTTGTCCAACCTCACACCCTCTGGAATTTAATTGAGGTCTTCCGTACCAGGCGGTGATACAGTAAAATACAATACTTTTTGTGTATTGCTGTGACTTAGATGAAGTACAGATAAAATGTTATGACCAATTTATGCAGAAATCCAGGTGATTCCAAAGGGTTCACATACTTTTTCTTGCCAATGTATTTTATATTTGAGATTCTTTAAAGTAGCCACCCTTTGCCTTGACAGCTTTGCACACTTGGCATTCTCTCAACCAGCTTCATGAGGTAGTCCCTGGAATGAATTTCGTTATTTTGTGGAATTTATTTCCTTCTTAATGCGTTTGAGCCAATCAGTTGTGTTGTGACAAGGTCGGGTTGGTATACAGAAGACGGTATTTTACCAAATAAGGCTACGTCCATATAATGGCAAGAACAGCTCAAATAAGCAAAGAGAAATGACAGTCCATCATAAAATACATTTAGATTTGTTTAACTTTTTTTTTTTTTTGCTTACTACATGATTCCATATGTTATTTCGTAGTTATGTCTTCACTATTATTCTACAATGTAGAAAATAGTAAAAATAAAGAAAAACCCTGGAATGAGTAAGTGTGTCTCTAACCAGTGTGTGACCCAGATCACTGGTTGCTGAGGAAAAGGAGGAGGTTAAAGGGGGGTGATTGTAGCTGGTGTGAAATGGCTAGCTAGTTAGCGGTGGTGAGCACTAATAGCGTTTCAATCGGTGACGTCACTCTCTCTGAGACCTTGAAGTAGTGGTTTCCCTTGCTCGGCAAGGGCCCAGGCTCTTGTGGAGTGATGGGTAACGATGCTTCGTGGGAAGCAGTTGTTGTTGTGTGCAGAGGGGCCCTGGTTTAAGCCCAGGTAGGGGTGAGAAGAGGGACAGAAGCTATACTGTTACATCACATACAGTGCATTCGGAAAGTATTCAGACCCTTTGACTTTTGCAACGTTTTGTTACAGCCTTATTCTAAACACACACACTAACCAATAATGACAAAGCGAAAACAGGTTTTTAGAGGGTTTTTTTTGTACATTTTTATAAAAAATGTAAAATAATTGACGTATTCAGACCCTTTGCTGTGTGTAGATCAGGTGCATCCTGTTTCCATGGATCATCCTTGAGATGTTTCTACAACTTGATTGGAGTCCACCTGTGGTAAATTCAATTGATTTGTCATGATTTGGAAAGGCACATATATAAGATCCCAAAGTTGACGGTGCATGTCAGAGCAAAAACCAAGCCATGAGGTCGATTTTGAAGGAATTGTCTGGAGAGCTCAAAGACGGGATTGTGTCGAGGCACAGATCTAGGGAAGGGTAGCTAAACATTTCTGCAGCATTGAATGTCCCCAAGAACACAGTGGCCTCCATTCTTAAATGTAAAATTAAACATTGATGGCGATTGCATCGTCTGTGGACCTATTGGGGCGGTAAGCAAATTGAAGTGGGTCTAAGGTGACAGGCAAGGTGGAGGTGATATGATCCTTGACTAGTCTCTCAAAGCACTTCATGATGACAGAAGTGAGTGCTACGGGGCGATTAGTTAGTCATTTAGTTCAGTTACTTTCGCTTTCTTGGGTACAGGAACAAGGGTGGACATCTTGAAGCAAGTGGGGACAGCAGACTGGGATATGTCCGTCAACACTAGCCAGCTGGTCTGTTCTGAGGACATGGCTAGGGATGCCATCTGGGCCGGCAGCCTTGCGAGGGTTAACACGCTTCAATGTCTTACTCATCTTGGCCACAGAGAACGAGAGCCCACAGTCCTCTTGAGCGGGCCGCGACGATGTCACTGTGTTATCATCAAATCGAGCAAAGATTGTGTTTTGCTTGTCCGGGAGCAAGAGGTCGGAGGTCGAGACGTGGCTTCCCTTTGTAATTTGTGATTTGTCTGAAGTCCCTGCCACATACGTCTGGTGTCTGATCTGTTGATTTGCGACTCCACTTTGTCTCTGTACTGACGTTTTGCCTGTTTGATTGCCTTACGAAGGGAATAACTGCACTGTTTGTTTTCAACCATATTCCCATTCACCGTGATTAAATGCCGTGGTTTGCACTTTCAGTTTTGCTGCCATCTATCCCCGGTTTCTGGTTATGACAGGTTTTAATGGTCACCGTGGGAACAACATCCCCTGTGCACTTCGATGAACTCCGTCACCTTGTCAGTGTATACATCAATGTTATTCTCAGAGGCAACCCGGAATGTATCCCAGTCCGCGTGATCAAAACAATCTTGAAGCATGGATTCCGATTGGTCAGACCAACGTTGAACAGTTCTTAGCACGGATGATTCCTGTTTTGAAGGGAGTAGCAGAATGGAGTCGTCATCTGATTTGCCGAAAGGAGGAAGGGGGAGGGCCTTGTAGCCACCCGGAAGGGAGAGTAACAATGGTGGTTTTTGAAGCTCAAGTACTATAGCCAATGTGTTTGTAGAACTTCCGTAGCGTTTTCCTCAGATTTGTTTTGTTAATGTCCCTAGCTACAATAAATGTTTCCTCGGGTTATGTGGTTTCCAGTTGCGCAAAGTCTAGTGTAGAACCTTGAGGGCCGTTGTGGTATCGGCTTGAGGGGGAATATACTGCAATATGGCTGCAACAATAACCAAATAGAATTCTCTTTGGAGGTAATATGGTCAGCATTTCAGGTATTCGAGGTCGTGTCTCTCTGGAAGGAGGTCCTCGCCCTGAGCTCGTCTACTTTAGTATCCAGGGACTGAACATTCACCAGTAATATACTCAGAAGCGGTGGATGGTGTGTACGCCTCCTGACTCAGACTAGAAGTCCACTCTGAATACCTTGTCTCCGTGGCATCTTGGAGTAGCCTCTGGGATAAGTTCATGCACCTTGGGGGGTACGAACAAAGGATCCAATTCAGATAAGTAATATTTATGTTTGAAATACAGTTGAGGGATTTCCGTCTGTACGTAAATACGCAAAGAACATTCTGGGCTAATGTAAGAAATAACAAAAACCAAAATAATACTGTAGAGTTGCTTAGGAGCAGAGCGGCCATGTCGATCGGTCGGTCGGACTCCCTCTAGTCATCTGTCTCTTAATTATTTTGTCAGACAAGCTCAGTGCATATCATTGAAACACATTGGATGTGTCTATATATGGAAAAATACACGTTTTAACATTTCTACCAATCGATTGGTGGAAAGAACAGACGACTCTCGGTCGACCAAGACCAGGCTAGTGTCTGTCCCTCTCCTAACCTAATGATCTGCGTCCTACAGTTGGAGATGATCGCCATGGAGAACCCTGCGGACCTGAGGAAGCAGCTGTTTGTAGAGTTTGAAGGAGAGCAGGGCGTTGACGAGGGAGGGGTCTCTAAAGAGTTCTTCCAGCTCGTCCTGGAGGAGATGTTCAACCCTGATATTGGTGAGATGTTCTACTTGGAATTTAACTGTATCTGTGGTTGAATCAAGACACAAATTGCTCCCAAGGATGAACCAGACTTGTGGGAGTCCACAATTTATTTTCTGAGGACTTGGCTGATTTCTTTTGATTTTCCCATGATGTCAAGCAAAGAGGCACTGCGTTTGAAGGTAGGCCTTGAAATACATCCACAGGTACACCTCCAATTGACTCAAATTATGTCAATTAGCCTATCAGAAGCGTCTAACGCCATGACATAATTTTCTGGAATTTTTCAAGCTGTTTAACCTAGCGTCCCACCTTGCCAACATCCAGTGAAATTGCAGATTCAAAAACGGAAATAAATAAAACATTCATAAAACTTCATAAAACATCATCTGCGTTTTATACATGTTATATGTAATCCAAAGACGCTGTCCTAATGGACTGTATGTAGAAATGTTTCAAGACCCCTTCTGTTTTTCCACATTTTGTTATAATACAGCCTTATTCTAAAATGGAAACAAAAAAAACTAAAAAATCCTCATCAATCTGCATATAATGACAAAACGGAAACAAGTTTAGTTGTTTTTGCTAATGTATAAAATATAAAAAAAACATATACCTCAAAGTATTCAGACCCTATTATTATATTATTATTATATATTATATTATTATTTATTATTATTATTATATTATATTATTATATTACTATGCTATTAAACTTAAATCAATTGAACTCCATTGATCATCCTTGAGATGTTTTTCCAACTTGATTGGAGTCCATCTGTGGTAAATTCAATTGATTGGACATGATTTGGAAAAGCACACACCTGTTTATGTAAGGTCCAACAGTTGTCAGAGCAAAAGCCAAGCCATGAGGTCAAAGGAATTGTCTGGAGAGCTCAGAGACGAGATTGTGTTGAGGCTCAGATCTGGGGAAGGGTACCAAACAATTTCTGCAGCATTGAAGGTCCCCAAGAACACAGTGGCCTCCATCATTCTTAAATGGAAAAATTTGGAACCACCAAGACTCTTCCTAGAGCTGGACGCACCACCAAACTAAGCAATAAGGTGAGAAGTGCCTTGGTCATAGAGGTGACCAAGAACCCGATGGTCATTCTGACAGCTCCGGAGTTCCTCTTTGGAGATGGGAGAACCTTCCAGATGGACAACCATGTCTGCAGCACTCTACCAATCAGGCCTTCATGGTAAGAGTGGCTAGACGGAACCCACTCCTCAGTAAAAAGCACACGACAGCCTGCTTGGAGTTTGTCAAAAGGCACCTAAAGGACTCTGACCATGAGAAACAAGAAACCGAGATTAAAATCTTTGGTCTGAATGCCAAGTGCCATGTCTGGAGGAAACCTGGCACCATCCCTATGGTGAAGCAGCATCATGTTGTGGGGAGGTTTTTCAGCGGCAGGGAGACGAGTCAGGATTGAGGCAAAGATGAACGGAACAAAGTACAAATCAAATCAAATTTGGCAAGATGCAGTAGATGGTATAGAGTACAGTATATACATATGAGATGAGTAATGTAGGGTATGTAAACATTATATTAAGTGGCATTGTTTAAAGTGCCTAGTGATACATTTTTTACGTCCATTTTTCCATCATTAACGTGGCTGGAGTTGAGTCAGTATGTTCGCAGCAGCAACTCAATGTTAGTGGTGGCTGTTTAACAGTCTGATGGCCTTGAGATGGAAGCTGTTTTTCAGTCTCTCTGTCCCTGCTTTGATGCACCTGTACTGACCTCGCCTTCTGGATGATAGCGGGGTGAACAGGCAGTGGCTCGGGTGGGTGTTGTCCTTGATGATCTTTGTGGCCTTCCTGTAACATCGGGTGGTGTAGGTGTCCTGGAGGGCAGGTAGTTTGCCCCGGTGATACGTTGTGCAGACCTCACTACCCTCTGGAGAGCCTTACGGTTGTGGGCGGAGCAGTTGCCGTACCAGGCGGTGATACAGCCCGCCAGGATGCTCTCGATTGTGCATCTGTAGAAGTTTGTGAGTGCTTTTGGTGACAAGCCAAATTTTTCAGCCTCCTGAGGTTGAAGAGGCGCTGCTGCGCCTTCTTCACGATGCTGTCTGTGTGAGTGGACCAATTCAGTTTGTCTGTGATGTGTATGCCGAGGAACTTAAAAAGTACTACCCTCTCCACTACTGTTCCATCAATGTGGATAGGGGGGTGTTCCCTCTGCTGTTTCCTGAAGTCCACAATCATCTCCTTAGTTTTGTTGACGTTGAGTGTGAGGTTATTGTCCTGACACCACACTCCGGGGGCCCTCACCTCCTCCCTGTAGGCCGTCTCGTCGTTGTTGGTAATCAAGCCTACCACTGTTGTGTCGTCCGCAAACTTGATGATTGAGTTGGAGGCGTGCGTTGCCGCGCAGTCGTGGGTGAACAGGGAGTACAGGAGATGGCTCAGAACGCACTCTTGTGGGGCCCCAGTGTTGAGGATCAGCGGGGTGGAGATGTTGTTGCCTACCCTCACCACCTGGGGGCGGCCAGTCAGGAAATCGAGTACCCAGTTGCACAGGGCGGGGTCGAGACCCAGGGTCTCGAGCTTGATGACGAGCTTGGAGGGTACTATGGTGTTAAATGCCGAGCTGTAGTCGCTGAACAGCATTCTCACATAAGTATTCCTCTTGTCCAGATGGGTTAGGGCAGGGTACAGTGTGGTTGAGATTGCGTCGTCTGTGGACCTATTTGGGCGGTAAGCAAATTGTAGTGAGTCTAGGGTGTCAGGTAGAGATATCTTTGAAAATTTGCTCCAGAGCGCGAAGGTTCACCTTCCAACAGGACAATGACCCTAAGCACACAGCCAAGACAACACAGGAGTAGCTGGCCCAGCCAGAGCCCGTACTTGAACCCAATCAAACATCTCTGGAGTGACTTGAAAATAGCTGTGCAGCGACACTCACCATCCAACCTGACGGAGCTTGAGAGGATCTGCAGAGAAGAATGGGAGAAACTCCCCAAATACAGGTGTGCCAAGCTTGTAGTGTCATACCCAAGAAGACTGATGGCTGTAATCACTGCCAAAGGTGCTTCAACAAAGTACTTAACTAATGAATTGCCATTGACTTAGAGGAAAGCCAGAGTGTCTATGTTTTCAGATGACTCGACACTATACATGTCAGCTACTACAAGCGACTGAAATGACTGCAACACTTAACAAAGAGTTGCATTTTGTTTCAGATTGAGTGGCAAGGAATAAGTTAGTCCTAAATATATTTTAAAAACTAAAAGCATTGTGTTTGGGACAAATCGTTAACTAAACCTAAACTAAATCTTGTCATTAATGTGGATATTGAGCAAGTTGAGGAGACTAAAACTGCTTGGAATTACCTTGAATTATAAACTGTCATGGGCAAAACATATTGATACAATAGTATCGAGTCTGTACATAAGGAGCTGCTCCATCTTCTTAACAGCACTATCAACAAGGCAGGTCCTACAGGCCCTAGTTTCTACCTTAACAACACTATCAACAAGGCAGGTCCTACAGGCCCTAGTTTCTACCTTAACAACACTATCAACAAGGCAGGTCCTACAGGCCCTAGTTTCTACCTTAACAACACTATCAACAAGGCAGGTCCTACAGGCCCTAGTTTCTACCTTAACAACACTATCAACAAGGCAGGTCCTACAGGCCCTAGTTTCTACCTTAACAGCACTATCAACAAGGCAGGTCCTACAGGCCCTAGTTTCTACCTTAACAGCACTATCAACAAGGCAGGTCCTACAGGCCCTAGTTTCTACCTTAACAACACTATCAACAAGGCAGGTCCTACAGGCCCTAGTTTCTACCTTAACAACACTATCAACAAGGCAGGTCCTACAGGCCCTAGTTTCTACCTTAACAACACTATCAACAAGGCAGGTCCTACAGGCCCTAGTTTCTACCTTAACAACACTATCAACAAGGCAGGTCCTACAGGCCCTAGTTTCTACCTTAACAGCACTATCAACAAGGCAGGTCCTACAGGCCCTAGTTTCTACCTTAACAGCACTATCAACAAGGCAGGTCCTACAGGCCCTAGTTTCTACCTTAACAACACTATCAACAAGGCAGGTCCTACAGGCCCTAGTTTCTACCTTAACAACACTATCAACAAGGCAGGTCCTACAGGCCCTAGTTTCTACCTTAACAGCACTATCAACAAGGCAGGTCCTACAGGCCCTAGTTTCTACCTTAACAGCACTATCAACAAGGCAGGTCCTACAGGCCCTAGTTTCTACCTTAACAACACTATCAACAAGGCAGGTCCTACAGGCCCTAGTTTCTACCTTAACAGCACTATCAACAAGGCAGGTCCTACAGGCCCTAGTTTCTACCTTAACAACACTATCAACAAGGCAGGTCCTACAGGCCCTAGTTTCTACCTTCTTAACAGAACTATCAACAAGGCAGGTCCGACAGGCCCTAGTTCTGTCACACCTGGACTACTGTTCAGTCTTGTGGTCAGCTGCCACATCAAATAACTTAAGAAAATTGCAATTAGTTCTGAACCCTTGGATGTACACACAGCTAATATTAATAATATGCATGTCAATCTCTCCTGACTCAAATAGGAGGAGAGCTTGACTTAATCACAACTTGTATTTGTGAGAGGTGTTGAATGCACCGAGCTGTTTGTCTGAACTACTGGCACACAGCACAAGACATGCCACCAGAGGTCTCTCCACAGTCCCCCATGTCCAAAACAGACTATGGGAGGCACACAGTACTACATAGAACCATGACTACATTGAACATAGAGCCACATCTGGTAACTGATGCAGCAGTAGAATCAGATTTAAAAAACAAAACAAAAAAACATATGGAACAGTGGGGACTGTGAAACAACACAAACACAGGCACAAACTAACACACAATAGCATACGCACTATTCTCACACGTGCCCATGGATTTAGTACTGTATATATGTGGTAGTGGTGGAGTAGGGGCCCGAGGACACAGTCTGGGAATGTATTATACTGTATATATGTGGTAGTGGTGGAGTAGGGGCCTGAGGACACAGTCTGGGAATGTATTGTACTGTATATATGTGGTAGTGGTGGAGTAGGGGCCTGAGGACACAGTCTGGGAATGTATTGTACTGTATATATGTGGTAGTGGTGGAGTAGGGGCCTGAGGACACAGTCTGGGAATGTATTGTACTGTATATATGTGGTAGTGGTGGAGTAGGGGCCTGAGGACACAGTCTGGGAATGTATTGTACTGTATATATGTGGTAGCGGTGGAGTAGGGGCCTGAGGACACAGTCTGGGAATGTACTGTAATGTTTTTAAAATTGAATAAACTGCCTTAATGTTGTATGACCCCAGGAAGAGTAGCTGCTGCCTTGGTAGGAACTAATGGAGATCCATAATAAACCCCAGGAAGAGTAGCTGCTGCTTTGGCAGGATCTAATGGGGATCCATAATAAACCCCAGGAAGAGTAGCTGCTGCCTTGGCAGTATCTAATGGGGATCCATAATAAACCCCAGGAAGAGTAGCTGCTGCCTTGGCAGGATCTAATGGGGATCCATAATAAACCCCAGGAAGAGTAGCTGCTGCCTTGGCAGGATCTAATGGGGATCCATAATAAACCCCAGGAAGAGTAGCTGCTGCCTTGACAGGAACTAATGGGGATCCATAATAAACCCCAGGAAGAGTAGCTGCTGCCTTGGCAGGATCTAATGGATCCATAATAAACCCCAGGATCTGCTGCCACTATCAACAAGGCAGGATCTAATAAAACAGAACCCCAGGAAGAGTAGCTGCTGCCTTGGCAGGATCTAATGGGGATCCATAATAAACCCCAGGAAGAGTAGCTGCTGCCTTGGCAGGATCTAATGGGGATCCATAATAAACCCCAGGAAGAGTAGCTGCTGCCTTGGCAGGATCTAATGGGGATCCATAATAAACCCCAGGAAGAGTAGCTGCTGCCTTGGCAGGATCTAATGGGGATCCATAATAAACCCCAGGAAGAGTAGCTGCTGCCTTGACAGGAACTAATGGGGATCCATAATAAACCCCAGGAAGAGTAGCTGCTGCCTTGGCAGGATCTAATGGGGATCCATAATAAACCCCAGGAAGAGTAGCTGCTGCCTTGGCAGGATCTAATGGGGATCCATAATAAACCCCAGGAAGAGTAGCTGCTGCCTTGGCAGGATCTAATGGGGATCCATAATAAACCCCAGGAAGAGTAGCTGCTGCCTTGGCAGGATCTAATGGGGATCCATAATAAACCCCAGGAAGAGTAGCTGCTGCCTTGACAGGATCTAATGGGGATCCATAATAAACCCCAGGAAGAGTAGCTGCTGCCTTGGCAGGATCTAATGGGGATCCATAATAAACCCCAGGAAGAGTAGCTGCTGCCTTGGCAGGAACTAATGGGGATCCATAATAAACCCCAGGAAGAGTAGCTGCTGCCTTGGCAGGATCTAATGGGGATCCATAATAAACCCCAGGAAGAGTAGCTGCTGCCTTGGCAGGATCTAATGGGGATCCATAATAAACCCCAGGAAGAGTAGCTGCTGCCCTGGCAGGAACTAATGGGGATCCATAATAAACCCCAGGAAGAGTAGCTGCTGCCTTGGCAGGAACTAATGGGGATCCATAATAAACCCCAGGAAGAGTAGCTGCTGCCTTGGCAGGAACTAATGGGGATCCATAATAAACCCCAGGAAGAGTAGCTGCTGCCTTGGCAGGATCTAATGGGGATCCATAATAAACCCCAGGAAGAGTAGCTGCTGCCTTGGCAGGAACTAATGGGGATCCATAATAAACCCCAGGAAGAGTAGCTGCTGCCTTGACAGGAACTAATGGGGATCCATAATAAACCCCAGGAAGAGTAGCTGCTGCCTTGGCAGGAACTAATGGGGATCCATAATAAACCCCAGGAAGAGTAGCTGCTGCCTTGGCAGGAACTAATGGGGATCCATAATAAACCCCAGGAAGAGTAGCTGCTGCCTTGGCAGGATCTAATGGGGATCCATAATAAACCCCAGGAAGAGTAGCTGCTGCCTTGGCAGGATCTAATGGGGATCCATAATAAACCCCAGGAAGAGTAGCTGCTGCCTTGACAGGAACTAATGGGGATCCATAATAAACCCCAGGAAGAGTAGCTGCTGCCTTGACAGGAACTAATGGGGATCCATAATAAACCCCAGGAAGAGTAGCTGCTGCCTTGGCAGGAACTAATGGGGATCCATAATAAACCCCAGGAAGAGTAGCTGCTGCCTTGGCAGGAACTAATGGGGATCCATAATAAACCCCAGGAAGAGTAGCTGCTGCCTTGGCAGGAACTAATGGGGATCCATAATAAACCCCAGGAAGAGTAGCTGCTGCCTTGGCAGGATCTAATGGGGATCCATAATAAACCCCAGGAAGAGTAGCTGCTGCCTTGACAGGAACTAATGGGGATCCATAATAAACCCCAGGAAGAGTAGCTGCTGCCTTGGCAGGAACTAATGGGGATCCATAATAAACCCCAGGAAGAGTAGCTGCTGCCTTGGCAGGAACTAATGGGGATCCATAATAAACCCCAGGAAGAGTAGCTGCTGCCTTGACAGGAACTAATGGGGATCCATAATAAACCCCAGGAAGAGTAGCTGCTGCCTTGACAGGAACTAATGGGGATCCATAATAAACCCCAGGAAGAGTAGCTGCTGCCTTGACAGGATCTAATGGGGATCCATAATAAACCCCAGGAAGAGGAGCTGCTGCCTTGGCAGGAACTAATGGGGATCCATAATAAAATGGGGATCCATAATAAACCCCAGGAAGAGTAGCTGCTGCCTTGGCAGGATCTAATGGGGATCCATAATAAACCCCAGGAAGAGTAGCTGCTGCCTTGGCAGGAACTAATGGGGATCCATAATAAATACAAAAGTTATGGGTCTGAAAACTTATGTAAATGTGATATTTCAGATTTTTGCAAAAATTTCCCAAAGCCCGTTTTAGCCTTGTCATTATGGGGTATTGTCTGTCGATTGATGACGTAAAATATATTTTTGTTGTCCATTTTAGAATAAGGCTGTAACGAAACAAAATGTGGAAAAATTCAAGGGATCTGAACACTTGGCCAACACTTGGCCACTGTATGTTGGCCATAGACACATTTCTATAAAAATAAAAATATTTTGACAAAGTTTTAAACTTGAACTTAATATTCACAAACAAATTGTCCATCTGGTTTCTTGGTATTAATGTCCAGTGCTCCCTCCCTCCTCTAGGCATGTTTACATATGATGAGTCCACCAAGCTGTTCTGGTTCAACCCACCCTCTTTGGAGAATGAGGCCCAGTTCACCCTGATAGGCATCGTCTTGGGCCTGGCCATCTACAACAACTGTATCCTGGATGTTCACTTTCCCATGGTGGTCTACAGGAAACTGATGGGGAAGAAAGGCACCTATCTGGACCTGGCAGACTCACATCCGGTACTGGAACATGCTGAAATATTTTTAAATTTAATTTTTAATCGGTCTATGTAATTAAAAAGTAGTAGTTAGACAACTACTACATGAGCTGTGTATTAAATTTTTATTAAAAACCTTGTCATTTCATAATATAGCATTATTCCTGTTAGCTATGTATTAATATAGCGCTCTTAACCCTCTGTTAGCTACGTATTAATATAGCCCTCTTATCCCTCTGTTAGCTACATATTAATATAGCGCTCTTATCCCTCTGTTAGCTACGTATTAATATAGCGCTCTTAACCCTCTAGCTACGTATTAATATAGCCCTCTTAACCCTCTGTTAGCTACGTATTAATATAGCCCTCTTAACCCTCTGTTAGCTATGTATTAATATAGCGCTCTTAACCCTCTAGCTACGTATTAATATAGCGCTCTTAACCCTCTGTTAGCTACGTATTAATATAGCGCTCTTAACCCTCTGTTAGCTACGTATTAATATAGCCCTCTTAACCCTCTGTTAGCTACGTATTAATATAGCGCTCTTAACCCTCTGTTAGCTACATATTAATATAGCGCTCTTATCCCTCTGTTAGCTACGTATTAATATAGCCCTCTTAACCCTCTGTTAGCTACGTATTAATATAGCGCTCTTATCCCTCTGTTAGCTACGTATTAATATAGCGCTCTTATCCCTCTGTTAGCTACGTATTAATATAGCCCTCTTATCCCTCTGTTAGCTACGTATTAATATAGCGCTCTTATCCCTCTGTTAGCTACGTATTAATATAGCGCTCTTAACCCTCTGTTAGCTACGTATTAATATAGCGCTCTTAACCCTCTGTTAGCTACGTATTAATATAGCCCTCTTAACCCTCTGTTAGCTACATATTAATATAGCCCTCTTAACCCTCTGTTAGCTACGTATTAATATAGCCCTCTTAACCCTCTGTTAGCTACGTATTAATATAGCGCTCTTAACCCTCTGTTAGCTACGTATTAATATAGCGCTCTTAACCCTCTGTTAGCTACGTATTAATATAGCCCTCTTAACCCTCTGTTAGCTACGTATTAATATAGCGCTCTTATCCCTCTGTTAGCTACGTATTAATATAGCGCTCTTAACCCTCTGTTAGCTATGTATTAATATAGCGCTCTTAACCCTCTGTTAGCTACGTATTAATATAGCCCTCTTAACCCTCCAGTTACATATTAATATAGCCCTCTTAACCCTCTAGCTACGTATTAATATAGCGCTCTTAACCCTCTGTTAGCTACGTATTAATATAGCGCTCTTAACCCTCTGTTAGCTACGTATTAATATAGCGCTCTTAACCCTCTGTTAGCTACGTATTAATATAGCCCTCTTAACCCTCTGTTAGCTACGTATTAATATAGCCCTCTTAACCCTCTGTTAGCTACGTATTAATATAGCGCTCTTAACCCTCTGTTAGCTACGTATTAATATAGCGCTCTTAACCCTCTGTTAGCTACGTATTAATATAGCGCTCTTATCCCTCTGTTAGCTACGTATTAATATAGCCCTCTTAACCCTCTGTTAGCTACGTATTAATATAGCGCTCTTATCCCTCTGTTAGCTACGTATTAATATAGCCCTCTTAACCCTCTGTTAGCTACGTATTAATATAGCGCTCTTATCCCTCTGTTAGCTACGTATTAATATAGCCCTCTTATCCCTCTGTTAGCTACGTATTAATATAGCGCTCTTATCCCTCTGTTAGCTACGTATTAATATAGCGCTCTTAACCCTCTGTTAGCTCTTATGTATTAATATAGCGCTCTTAACCCTCTGTTAGCTACGTATTAATATAGCCCTCTTAACCCTCTGTTAGCTACGTATTAATATAGCGCTCTTAACCCTCTGTTAGCTACGTATTAATATAGCCCTCTTAACCCTCTGTTAGCTATGTATTAATATAGCCCTCTTAACCCTCTAGCTACGTATTAATATAGCCCTCTTAACCCTCTGTTAGCTACGTATTAATATAGCGCTCTTATCCCTCTGTTAGCTACGTATTAATATAGCCCTCTTATCCCTCTGTTAGCTATGTATTAATATAGCGCTCTTAACCCTCTAGCTTCGTATTAATATAGCCCTCTTAACCCTCTGTTAGCTATGTATTAATATAGCGCTCTTAACCCTCTAGCTTCGTATTAATATAGCCTTATCTCTTAACCCTCTGTTAGCTATGTATTAATATAGCCCTCTTATCCCTCTGTTAGCTTCGTATTAATATAGCCCTCTTAACCCTCTAGCTACGTATTAATATAGCCCTCTTAACCCTCTGTTAGCTATGTATTAATATAGCGCTCTTAACCCTCTAGCTTCGTATTAATATAGCCCTCTTAACCCTCTGTTAGCTACGTATTAATATAGCCCTCTTATCCCTCTGTTAGCTATGTATTAATATAGCGCTCTTAACCCTCTGTTAGCTACGTATTAATATAGCGCTCTTATCCCTTAATATAATATAGCGCTCTTATCCCTCTGTTAGCTACGTATTAATATAGCCCTCTTATCCCTCTGTTAGCTACGTATTAATATAGTGCTCTTAACCCTCTGTTAGCTATGTATTAATATAGCCCTCTTAACCCTCTGGCTACGTATTAATATAGCGCTCTTATCCTTCTGTTAGCTATGTATTAATATAGCGCTCTTATCCCTCTGTTAGCTACGTATTAATATAGCGCTCTTATCCCTCTGTTAGCTACGTATTAATATAGCGCTCTTATCCCTCTGTTAGCTACGTATTAATATAGCCCTCTTATCCCTCTGGCTACGTATTAATATAGCGCTCTTATCCCTCTGTTAGCTACGTATTAATATAGCCCTCTTATCCCTCTGTTAGCTATGTATTAATATAGCCCTCTTATCCCTCTGTTATTAATATAGCCCTCTTATCCCTCTGTTAGCTATGTATTAATATAGCCCTCTTATCCCTCTGTTAGCTACGTATTAATATAGCGCTCTTATCCCTCTGTTAGCTACGTATTAATATAGCGCTCTTATCCCTCTGTTAGCTACGTATTAATATAGCGCTCTTAACCCTCTGTTAGCTATGTATTAATATAGCCCTCTTAACCCTCTGTTAGCTACGTATTAATATAGTGCTCTTAAACCTCTGTTAAATACATATTGGTGGTCTCTCCCATTTATACTGACTGACAGCCTGGGGTCTCTCCCATGCCAGGTTCAGTACCAGAGTCTGAAGGAGCTGCTGGACTATGAGGGGGATGTGGAGGAGGACATGATGATCACCTTCCAGATCTCACAGACTGACCTGTTTGGAGACCCCATCACTTACGACCTGAAGGAAAACGGGGACAAGATACCTGTTAGTGCGGACAATAGAAAGGTAAGATACCTTTTAGTGAGAACAATAGAAATGAATATTTTGTTGTAGCCCTGTCCAGAACAACCCATAGAGAAGTATCTAATCTATCACAGAACCAGACTGACTGAAGTATCTAGTCTGTCACAGGACCACTGACTGACTGGAGAATCTAGTCTGTCACAGGACCACTGACTGACTGGAGAATCTAGTCTGTCACAGGACCACTGACTGACTGACGGAGGTATCTAGTCTCTCACAGGCCCGCAGTCATCCCCCTCTTCAAAGTGGGAGACACTCTGGACCTGAACTGTTGTAGACCTATATCCATCCTACCCTGCCTTTCTAAAATCTTCGAAAGCCAAGTTAACAAACTGATCACCAACCATTTCGAATCCCACCGTACCTTCTCCACTATGCAATCTGGTTTCCAAGCTGGTCATGGGTGCAACTCAGCCACGCTCAAGGTCCGAAACGATATCATAACTGCCATCGATTTAAAGACAGTACTCTGCAGCCATCTTCATCAACCTGGCGAGGCTTTCGACTCTGTCAATCACCACATTCTTATCGGAATACTCAACAACCTTGGTTCCTCAAATGACTGCCTCGCCTGGTTCACCAACTACTTCTCTGACAGAGTTTAGTGTGCCAAATCGGAGGGTCTGTTGTCCGGACCTCTGGCAGTCTCTATGGGGGTGCCACAGGGTTCAATTCTCGGGCCGACTCTTTTCTTTGTATATATCAATGATGTCGCTCTTGCTGCTGGTGATTCTCTGATCCACTTCTACGCAGACGACACCATTCTGTATACATCTGGCCCTTCTTTGGACACTGTGCTAACAAACCTCCAAATGAGCTTCAACACCATACAACACTCCTTTCGTGGCCTCCAACTGTTCTTAAATGCTAGTAAAACTAAATGCATGCTCTTCAACCGATCGCTGCCCGCACCCTCTCGCCCGACTAGCATCACTACTCTGGACGGTTCTGACTTAGAATATGTGGACAACTACATATACCTAGGTGTCTGGTTAGACTGTAAACTCTCCTTCCAGACTCACATTAAGCATCTTAATGTGAGTCTGGAATGATCTCGTTGGCTGGCCCTCGCTTCATACTCGTCGCCAAACCCACTGGCTCCAGGTCATCTACAATTCTCTGCTAGGTAAAGCCCCGCCTTATTTCAACTGATTGGTCACCATAGCAACACCCACCCGTAGCACACACTCCAGCAGGTATATTGCATTGGTCATCCCCAAAGCCAATACTTCCTTTGGTTGCCTTTGCTTCCAGTTCTCTGCTGCCAATGACTGGAATGAATTGCAAAAATCACTGAAGCTGAAGACTCATATCTCTCTAACTTTAAGCACCAGCTGTCAGAGCTGCTTACCGATCACTGTACCTGTACACAGCCCATCTGTAAATAGCCCACCCAACAACCTCATCACCATATTATTACTTACCCTCTTGCTCTTTTGCACCCCAGTATCTCTACTTGCACATCTTTCACTCCAGTATTAATGCTAAATTGTAATTATTCTGCCTCTATGGCCTGTTTATTGCCTTACCTCCCTACTCTTCTACATTTGCACACACTGTACATAGATTTTTCTATTTTTCTTTTCTATTGTGTTACTGACTGTACGTTTTGTTTATTTCATGTGTAACTCTGTTTGTCTCACTGCTTTGCTTTATCTTGGCCAGGTCACAGTTGTAAATGAGAACTTGTTCTCAACTAGTCTACCTGGTTAAATCATTAAAACAAAATGTAAACACTTACTGAGTGAAGTATTTAGTCTATCACTGAAGTATGAAATAAGTTGATACAGTGGAAGTGAATGATGCCATTTAATTTTGACTGGTCCTATCTGTGTTTCTGTGATCTCCAGGAGTTTGTCTCTCTGTATAGTGATTACATACTTAATAAGAGTGTGGAGCGCCAGTTCAAAGCCTTCAGGAGGGGCTTCCAGATGGTCACCAACGAGTCGCCTCTCAAGTATTTATTTAGACCTGAGGAAGTGGAGCTACTGATCTGTGGAAGCAGGGTAAGGAAACTCATCTGAGGTCCTTTCTCAATCATTCTTTCTTTGTTTACTCGCTTCCTCTCTCCTCGTTTCCTTCTCTTCAATTATTTGGGGGAGATGGTCACAGGAATGTGAGACTTTCTGGAGGCAATGATGCAAGGTATCACGGAAAGACCAATTGAGCTTGAGCTATAGAAAAGACATTTGGTGTTTGAGTTGGGGTCACTGCTTCATGTCTTCTACACCACCTGATCTAATGCAGCCTGGTGTGTGTGTGTGTGTGTGTGTGTGTGTGTGTGTGTGTGTGTGTGTGTGTGTGTGTGTGTGTGTGTGTGTGTGTGTGTGTGTGTGTGTGTGTGTGTGTGTGTGTGTGTGTGTGTGTGTGAACTGTGTGTGTGTTCAGCAAACTTAACATGTGTAAATATTTATATATATATCTATTGAACTCTGCAAAAAACTCCTTCTTCACCCCCTGAAATGTCCTCACTGTGAACTGCGTTTATTTTCAGCAAACTTAACATGTGTAAATATTTGTATATGTACCTGTCTCTTGTATTCTAACTCCTTCTACACCCCCTGATGTACCCGTCTCTTGTATTCTAACTCCTTCTACACCCCCTGATGTACCCGTCTCTTGTATTCTAACTCCTTCTACACCCCCTGATGTACCCGTCTCTTGTATTCTAACTCCTTCTACACCCCCTGATGTACCCGTCTCTTGTATTCTAACTCCTTCTACACCCCCTGATGTACCCGTCTCTTGTATTCTAACTCCTTCTACACCCCCTGATGTACCCGTCTCTTGTATTCTAACTCCTTCTACACCCCCTGATGTACCCGTCTCTATTCTAACTCCTTCTACACCCCCTGATGTACCCGTCTCTTGTATTCTAACTCCTTCTACACCCCCTGATGTACCCGTCTCTATTCTAACTCCATCTACACCCCCTGATGTACCCGTCTCTTGTATTCTAACTCCTTCTACACCCCCTGATGTACCCGTCTCTATTCTAACTCCTTCTACACCCCCTGATGTACCCGTCTCTTGTATTCTAACTCTTCAGAATTTAGACTTTCACGCACTTGAAGAAACAACCGAGTATGACGGAGGCTACAACAAAGACTGTCGCATTATCAAGTAAAAAAACATGTAATTTCTCTACAGAATTACATAGAATGTTAAAATGTTGACGTAGATGTTTTAGTCCAATACATAAATCTATTTTAAAATGTTTCTTAAAATAACTTGTCTTTGAACATGTATTTTATTAGACCACCATTACACTCCTGCTCATTCTGATGCTGCTGTTGTAATGTTATTAAATATGTTTTTTTGAAATGCTGTTCTTTATTTCTCAGAGACTTCTGGGAGACGGTGCATTCGTTTGGTGAGGAGGATAAGAGACTGTTCCTCCAGTTTACTACGGGGACTGACAGAGCACCCGTAGGAGGGCTGGGCAAGTTAAAGATGATCATCGCCAAGAACGGCCCCGACACAGACAGGTGAGACCAGGCCTCGGGTCCCAAATGGCATCCTGTTCCCTACGTAGTGCACTATGTAGGGAATAGGGTGCCATTTGGTCCAGAGACCTGTTTCAATGGTGACTCCCAGATCCTCCCAGATCAATAATCTCTCTCTCCTCTCTCTCCAGGTTACCTACTTCTCACACGTGTTTTAATGCCTTGCTGCTCCCTGAATATGACACAAAGGAGAAGCTGAAGGAGAGACTTCTCAAAGCCATCACTTATGCCAAAGGATTTGGAATGCTGTGAAACAAAACAACTACTCTGAAACAAAACATAAAGTTAAATGGTTTAAATGTGTTAATGGAAAAGGAAGGAGTTCTACCATACAATGAGACATGAGTTCAAATTAAAAAGTGGCATTACGACAAAGAAATGTTCCAGTAGTGTGTGCCAAGATATCAATTAGACAGACGCTTTGATCTACCCCCCCCCTCAGATCTCTTTAATGTAGAACCTAATTTCAGTCAGAATGCTTAGTGAAGCTCGGTTCTCCTACATGTGTTTATTAAAGATGGTTGCCGTGTAAAAACATCCAGTCTGAAGCAGGTTATCATTGTCTCTGTTGGGAAAGTGCACTTCACTAAACTTTCAGAATGTTACTGAATGGTATGTACAGGACTGTATGTTAGTGAATGGTATGTACAGGACTGTATGTTAGTGAATGGTATGTACAGGACTGTATGTTAGTGAATGGTATGTTAGTGAATGGTATGTACAGGACTGTATGTTAGTGAATGGTATGTACAGGTCTGTATGTTAGTGAATGGTATGTACAGGACTGTATGTTAGTGAATGGTATGTACAGGACTGTATGTAAGGGAACACCCCCCTGAAATGGACAAAAATTAATGGGAACATATTGGCACCGTACGAAACATACACACAATGTCCAATACCATTCAATTGGATGTGGTTTCATTCAAAGTTGATTGCAAATGCCATATGGCAAATGCCAAGTGTAACACTGCAAAAATCCAATAGATGGTGAGTGCGCTCCACCGTAATTTTTCATATTGCAAATGACCCAAGAGTAACATTTTGTCAAACTTATCACCCCTTAAAAAGTGCTTTCTGGACCGTTTTTCAAAATTCTTTAGATTTTTTTTGTCAATTACATAAGAACTGTATGAACATACTTTTGTCATATTTGATTATAATAAAAAAAAAATTACTTGTCCATAAGGCATATGTTTTGTCCATTTGCTATATGATTTCATAGGAAGTCAAAAGTCACTTTTTTTTGTGCCAAAAGCCATAAGAAATGTCAAATGCAATATGGAAGATTTGAAAGTGCCAAATCAGGATGTTATGTCCATTTGCCGTATACGATCAATGGAAGTCGGTTTACAAACCCAAAAGTCAGTGAACCATGTCCAAAAGGCATTTATACTGCCAAAATTATCTATAGCACTATGTTAAGCCATGAATCAACCTAGATGGTCTATTTGTCATGTATGATGAGGGAGAAGTGGGACTGTTGTTTTTTAACGATTTTTAAGAAAACGTCCAAAATGACAAGGGGCTGGATGGGCACGGGTGGGGGGTGCTCCCTACCCAACCGTGGACCCCTTGCTACCCCGTAATGGCATTTTAAAAAATGTGCTCCTGGTAACCCGTTCCAATCACCAGGTCCACGGCTGTGCATTTGCAATATGTTTCACTTTGCATTTACCATCACGAATTTGACATGCTCAAAAATTCTGCAGAAATGCAAAATTGACTGGCCTGATGAACTCGGGATGGCCGGCCAGTGATTCCTCTCCATCGCTCGTTGGGGTTGATTTCAGAATGTCACTTTGGTGATGGTACCTCACTGTTTAAACAAATTGCAAATGGACAAAAGTCAGCCAGCAAGTCACTGTCCATCAGTCAATTAGATATCATTCTGACACCAAGCTGATACAAACTGACACCACACCCACTTTTTCCAACTCGTTTAGAAGCCAACTATCACATATTTTAGAGCTGGCCCACAATTCACAGCACCTTCTGTTCAAACCATAATAAAAACATAAAACACGTAGTTACTTTCTAGCTGCGGGTCCAGTTCTGACATGTGTAGGCCTAGCTGAGGCAACCCCAAATACCAAGTTTTGGCTCGATAGATCATTTGGAGCCCGAGTAGCGACCTTAACCTGTCTGGCCCACCCGGGACGCAACCGCACCCCCTGCCAACAATAAATGCAAATGCGCTACGCCAAATGCTAATAGCACTCGTTAAAACTCAAACGTTCATTAAAATTCACATGCAGGGTAGTCAATTCAAGCTACACTCGTTGTGAATCTAGCCAACGAGTCAGATTTGTAAAATGCTTTTCGGCGAAAGCATGAGTAGCTATTATCTGATAGCAGGCAACACGCCAAAATACCAGAAGGGGACGTAAACAAAGGAATTAGCGTAGCCGACGCTACACAAAACGCAGAAATAAAATATAAAACATTCATTACCTTTGACGAGATTCTTTGTTGGCACTCCTATATGTCCCATAAACATCACAATTGGGTCTTTTTTTTTCGATTAAATCGGTCCTTGTGTACCCAAAATGTCAATTTATGAAGACCGTCAGATCCAGTAAAAACAAGTTTTTTAAACGCGACGTTATTTTTTTAAATTAAAAAAGTTGCCTATAAACTTTGACAAAACACTTCAAACTACTTCTGTAATCCAACTTTAGGTATTACTAAACGTTAATAAACAATCAAATTGATCACGGAGCGATCTGTATTCAATAGGCACAAGTTTGGGAAACGTAGTCAACTTCTCTGGTTCCATTGTTTACAGCTGTGGACTTGACAACCGGATGTGGCTATTATTCAGATGACCAACGATTTAGTTGAATCGAAATCACAACACTGGCGACATTGTGTGGAAGCTGTAGGAACATATCCTGAGCCTTAAGTATTTTTACTTCCAATAGACAATACATGGACTGGCGGATTGATTTTTTCTCCGTCGATTTAGTAACCAGGTTTTCTGGCGATTTTGACCACGGAACTCGTTCTGTTATAGTCACAGACACCATTGAACCAGTTCTAGAAACTTCAGAGTGTTTTCTATGCACACATACTAATCATATGCATATACTATATTCCTGGCATGAGTAGCAGGATGTTGAAATGTTGCGCGATTTTTAACAGAATGTTGAAAAAAGTAGCCCGATCTCTAAGAGGTTTTAAATTAATTGGTGTTGAAAATCCAAATTTTCCGGGCGTTTCTACGGGGTCCTTGAATGAGCTATCGGACTGAAATGTTAGGGTCCGTCTATGGGCCGAGGCGGTTGCAACGCACCTAGTCTTGCGACTCTGGGACATTTCTAAATGTCGTCATTTTCATAATGTCAAAATGAACTGAAGTTATTGCAAATGTACAAGGCTGTTTCTCGGTCCGAGAACCTTCTAGAGCCACATAACTCACCACGCACTATCGACCTGAGCTCTAGAACAGGTTTCCTAAGTTTCAGAACTCTAGGTCTGACGGTTCTTTAATAGTTTGAACAAAGGTAACTATTGCAGGCTCTGTTTGTCTCTACGCACCACACTGTGTCCCTCCGTCCAAGCTGTGTGTGTGTGTGTGTGAGTTTTTCTTGGAAATCTTATTCGAGACATGACTTATTTACAGTTCATGAGGGTTGCCTAATCGCACATATGAAGTTTTGTAAAGATCTGACTTTTTTAACCCTTCGAAACAGCCCCTATGACACCAATTATGGCACTTCCGGTTGGCACAGGAAGCTAAAAGTAAAAATATCCTCATTGGGGTATGCTTTTACAGAATCCTGTGTTTTAAGTCTTTGCGTTAAGAACTGACTGATTTACACAGGGTTGAATTCACTATTTCTATCATACATCAGGTTGGGTATGGGAAAAACACTTTTAGGGTGATTTTAACCACTTCCAGTTGCTCCAGGAAGCTTAGAATCAACACAGGTAGACCTCATAGTGGCCTGATGGATTGTCATCGAAGACAGGTTCATAAGACATTCATAACCCACATTAGGCTTCAGGTTGAATTTAGGGGTGCAGGCAATGTATTCATATGGGTAGAGAAGTCATTGAAAACTGTTTGGTGAAAAAAACCTGTTTTAACTGTTAAGGGTTAATGCCACACAGTCAGGTTTAGGCTTGCACAGATCGGGAGGACCTCAGGAATGTTCCTGAGGTCAAATTGGGCTTCTCACCCTAACTGTTTCTCCCGCTGTCACCCAAAAGCACCTGCAATTTATGGCCAGGATTCATTATGGGCCTACTATTTTCATGGTCGCGGAGCTCAGACCAAGCAAGCTACGGTCTAGCGGGGCATCTCGTTGAACTCGGCACAGCCTAGAGATTATGATGCCATTGCAGGCTCTGAGTTTCTTTAAGCACTTTGTCAGTCCATCCTTGCTCTGTGTGTGTGTGTGTGTGTGTGTGTGTGTGTGTGTGTGTGTGTGTGTGTGTGTGTGTGTGAGAGAGAGAGCGCTTTTCTTTGACATCTGTTGGGAGAAATGACTGACTTACAGTTCATGAGGGTTGCCTAATCATACATATGAAGTTTTGACAGCATTTTAAGGCACTTCCGGGTTGACACAGAAAGCTGAAACATATCCTCATTGGCACTTATAGAATTTTGAGTTTTAAGTCTTTATGTTAAGAACTGACTTATTTACAGAGGGTTGATTGAGTGTGTGTTATTTCAGAAAATCACAGAAATCTCACAGAGCTCCGAAACACACTTCAAAAAGATTTGTCTGAACACGCTGCAACTGGATCTGTAACTGTATTTATTTTTTAAACACCTTAGAACATCACCAATTGTACATTGTACAATTTCTCTTAAATTACGATAAATGGCTGGTTCTTTTTTTTCCTTACACCGTAGGTTCATTTATTTTGAGGTGAAGTGGTCAAATTCACGCTCTATTTTCATTTTTGACCTTTAATCCCTGAAAAATTTCCATTACTCAAAAACCGTTGAGGCCTCGACGCCATCTTTTTCGGGGGCCAACTGCCCATTATGCCAAACCTATGCTCACCAAGTTTAGTCTTCGAAGTCTTTTCCGCTCAGGAGAAAAGGCCACGTCGTGATTGGTGGTGTTTTGTACATTTGCAATATGATTCCATTTGCCCTCTGGTGGGATTTACCAGGACAGCAGAAAAATGACCAACATTTGAAAATGTTATAAAACGGAAACCGAGAGATTGATAAATTCCTGGAAGATCCGGCCCTGCTGCACGGCCCGACTCCGTCCGCTAATTTTAGAAATGTACGAGGACGTCTAGTACGGGACTGAACATTTGCAATGTGGACTTTCTCACTAACCATATGGAAAATGTCAAAATGTTCCCTTCATGTATGTTAGTGAATGGTATGGTCAGGTCTGTATGTTAGTGAATGGTATGGTCAGGTCTGTATGTTAGTGAATGGTATGGTCAGGTCTGTATGTTAGTGAATGGTATGGTCAGGACTGTATGTTAGTGAATGGTATGGTCAGGTCTGTATGTTAGTGAATGGTATGGTCAGGTTTGTATGTTAGTGAATGGTATGGTCAGGTCTGTATGTTAGTGAATGGTATGGTCAGGTCTGTATGTTAGTGAATGGTATGGTCAGGTCTGTATGTTAGTGAATGGTATAGTCAGGTCTGTATGTTAGTGAATGGTATGGTCAGGACTGTATGTTAATGAATGGTATGGTCAGTTATGTATGTTAGTGAATGGTATGTTAGTGAATGGTATGGTCAGGTCTGTATGTTAATGAATGGTATGGTCAGGTCTGTATGTTAGTGAATGGTATGGTCAGGTCTGTATGTTAGTGAATGGTATGGTCAGGTCTGTATGTTAATGAATGGTATGGTCAGGTATGTATGTTAGTGAATGGTATGGTCAGGTCTGTATGTTAGTGAATGGTATGGTAGTGAATGTATGTTAGGAATGGTATGTTAGTGAATGGTATGGTCAGGTCTGTATGTTAATGAATGGTATGGTCAAGTGTGTATGTTAGTGAATGGTATGGTCAGATCTGTATGTTAGTGAATGGTATGGTCAGGTCTGTATGTTAGTGAATGGTATGGTCAGGTCTGTATGTTAGTGAATGGTATGGTCAGGTCTGTATGTTAGTGAATGGTATGGTCAGGTCTGTATGTTAGTGAATGGTATGGTCAGGTCTGTATGTTAATGAATGGTATGTTAGTGAATGGTATGGTCAGGTCTGTATGTTAATGAATGGTATGGTCAGGTATGTTTGTTGAAATGGTATGGTCAGGTCTGTATGTTAATGAATGGTATGGTCAGGTATGTATGTTAGTGAATGGTATGTTAGTGAATGGTATGGTCAGGTCTGTATGTTAGTGAATGGTATGGTCAGGTCTGTATGTTAGTGAATGGTATGGTCAGGTCTGTATGTTAGTGAATGGTATGGTCAGGTCTGTATGTTAGTGAATGGTATGGTCAGGTCTGTATGTTAGTGAATGGTATGGTCAGGTCTGTATGTTAGTGAATGGTATGGTCAGGTCTGTATGTTAGTGAATGGTATGGTCAGGTCTGTATGTTAGTGAATGGTATGGTCAGGTCTGTATGTTAGTGAATGGTATGGTCAGGTCTGTATGTTAGTGAATGGTATGGTCAGGTCTGTATGTTAATGAATGGTATGGTCAGGTCTGTTTGCTTGTGAATGGTATGGTCAGGTCTGTATGTTAATGAATGGTATGGTCAGGTATGTATGTTAGTGAATGGTATGTTAGTGAATGGTATGGTCAGGTCTGTATGTTAGTGAATGGTATGGTCAGGTCTGTATGTTAGTGAATGGTATGGTCAGGTCTGTATGTTAATGA
Organism: Oncorhynchus masou masou; assembly: GCF_036934945.1. Lineage (NCBI taxonomy): Eukaryota > Metazoa > Chordata > Actinopteri > Salmoniformes > Salmonidae > Oncorhynchus > Oncorhynchus masou. Next base: position 102,385,087 of record NC_088242.1, read on the forward strand.
ATGGTATGGTCAGGTCTGTATGTTAGTGTATGGTCAGGTCTGTATGTTAATGAATGGTATGGTCAGGTATGTATGTTAGTGAATGGTATGGTCAGGTCTGTATGTTAGTGAATGGTATGGTCAGGTCTGTATGTTAGTGAATGGTATGGTCAGGTCTGTATGTTAGTGAATGGTATGGTCAGGTCTGTATGTTAGTGAATGGTATGGTCAGGTCTGTATGTTAGTGAATGGTATGGTCAGGTCTGTATGTTAGTGAATGGTATGGTCAGGTCTGTATGTTTGTGACTGGTATATACAGGACTGTATGCTTCCGTCCGGTGACATTCTGTTTGTGAATGGTGAAGTCTTCCCAGTCAGTATTCTGTAATTGCCAGCTGTGTTGTCGGTTAAACTTCCTGAAATGAAGTGCATTCACCTTGTGAGTTATGCACATGGCATTTTAATACCTGACATAGGTGCTTATAGCTGTTCACAAGCATCAATAATGCATTTGTAACGGATGTGAAATGGCTAGCTAGTTAGCGGTGTTTGTGCGCTAAATAGCGTTTCAATCGGTGACGCGCCCGGGCATGGGCGAGGGGACGGTCTAAAGTTATACTGTTACATTGATGCTGTTGACCCGGATCACTGGTTGCTGCGGAAAAGGAGGAGGTCAAAAGGGCGTTGAGTGTAACGGATGTGAAATGGCTAGCTTATTTAGGGGTGTTCGCGCTAAATAGCGTTTCAATCGGTGACGTCACTTGCTCTGAGACCTTGAAGTAGTGGTTCCCCTTGCTCTGCAAGGGCCGCGGCTTTTGTGGAGTGATGGGTAACGATGCTTCGTGGGTGACTGTTGTTGATATGTGCAGAGGGTCCCTGGTTCGCGCCCGGGTATGGGCGAGGGGACGGTCTAAAGTTATACTGTTACACATTATTAAGAGGGTGTTCATATGAAGTGTCTATGTCTAAGGCAGCGTGGTTTCCCAAAGTGGTAGAAATATTCAATCATGCAACTCCATGATAGGAGGGGAACTCTCCAGGAACAGAGTAGGAATGAAAACCTCCAGGAGGGTATCTCTCCTACTCTGTTCCTGGAGAGCTACCCTCCTATCATGGAGTTGCATGATTGACTATATTTCTACCACTTTGGGAAACCACGCTGCTACTTTTGGCTGTAGTGCTGCATACAAACTCTTTTCTGTTGAGTAGCTTGCTGTTTAAACATTTTTGTAAACAAAGTTGATTTTTGTATGCCACAGCCCAGACAGAACCGAACACACTCTGTCCTGATGGAATGTTTTTAAGTTCATATTCTATTTTAACGCATAATTCAACATTAAAATGTATCATTTGCTTTGCATCGCTGCAGTGTATTGTGCCGGGCGATGTTAATATTTTGTAGCTAAATCTGGGAATGTTACCAGAAATATTGGAACCCTTTGCTCACAGTTAACCAGACCCATATTTAGTCAAATATTGGCATGGAGAAATGTCTATTGCATAATACTATAATAATAGCACTGAATTAATGTGCCACGGCCATGCTCAGAACAGTGTGTATTTGGTTCATGTTTTAGATTGATTTGGTGGGACTGGGATGCTGTACAGCACAGGAGGTTGGTGGCACCTTCATTTGGGAGGATGGGCTCGTGGTAATGACTGGAGTGGAATAGTATCAAACACACGGTGGTTTGATGTCATTCCATTCGATCCATTTCAGCCATTATTATGAGCCGTCCTCCCATAAGCTGCCTCCACTGCTGTACACCTGAAAGCCTCCCAAGCCCTACAGAATGTTTTGGTTTAATATCCTATGTGTGCAACAGGAAGGAAAGGAAGTATTTATTTGTTTGCTGCCTGGTTTATTTGATCAAAATGAAGGAATGTGCAAACAATGAAACACTTGATGTGTCAAAATAATGCAAAATAAACGTTTTTTTATTTGTTTTACCCTGTCTCCGTGTGGAAGTAACGATGGGGAGCAGGTGTGCTTAACGATGGGGAGCAGGTGTGCTTAACGATGGGGAGCAGGTGTGCTTAACGATGGGGAGCAGGTGTGCTTAACGATGGGGAGCAGGTGTGCTTAACGATGGGGAGCAGGTGTGCTTAACGATGGGGAGCAGGTGTGCTTAACAATGGGGAGCAGGTTAACGATGGGGAGCAGGTGTGCTTAACGATTGGAAGCAGGTGTGCTTAACGATGGGGAGCAGGTGTGCTTAACGATGGGGAACAGGTGTGCTTAACGATGGGGAGCAGGTGCACACAATGATGGTTGCCAGGTGTTTCTCAATGATGGTTGCCAGGTGTTTCTCAATTATGGTTGCCAGGTGTTTCTAAATGTGGGTTGCCAGTACCGATGGACCCTCCACTGACGTGGGACCACAGAGTGGGCTGGAGGACACTCACAGGACCCTCTACTGACGTGGGACCACATGATGGGCTGGAGGACACTCACAGGACCCTCCACTTACGTGGGACCACAGGGTGGGCTGGAGGACACTCACAGGACCCTCCACTGATGTGGAACCACAGGGTGGGGGAATGAAGGTTCCGGTATGCTTAACAAGGAGGAGCATGTGTGCGCAGTACGCGTGCTTAGTCCGGTGCGCTACATCCCAGCTCCCCGCATCTGCCGGGCTAGCCAGGACTGAGGATCTCCATCCAGCCAGGACGTGCCATCTCCATGTGCCAGCTCCTGCTCTCAGGATCTCCAGTGGCAGCTCCCCACGGTCCGGTCGTCATCCAGAGCCCAGTGCTCCCTGTTTCTCCTCCCTGCACTCACCCTGAGGTGGCAGCTCCCCACACCAGGCTTCTTGTGCGTCACCAGAGCCCAGTGCTCCCTGTTTCTCCTCCCTGCACTCACCCTGAGGTGGCAGCTCCCCACACCAGGCTTCCTGTGCGTCTCCAGAGCCCAGTACTCCCTGTTTCTCCTCCCTGCACTCACCCTGAGGTGGCAGCTCCCCACACCAGGCTTCCTGTGCATCGCCAGAGCCCAGTACTCCCTGTTCCTCCTCCCCGCATTCACCCTGAGGTGGCAGCTCCCCACATCAGGCTTCCTGTGCGTCGCCAGAGCCCAGTACTCCCTGTTCCTCCTCCCCGCATTCGCCCTGAGGTGCGTGTCCTTGGCCCAGTACCACCAGTGCTGGCACCACGCACCAGGCCTACAGTGCGCCTCGTCTGTCCTGAGCCGCTAGAGTTTCCCGTCTGTCCTGAGCTGCTAGAGTCTCCCGTCTGTCCTGAGCTGCTAGAGTCTCCCGTCTGTCCTGAGCTGCTAGAGTCTCCCGTCTGACCTGAGCTGCTAGAGTCTCCCGTCTGTCCTGAGCTGCTAGAGTCTCCCGTCTGTCCTGAGCTGCTAGAGTCTCCCGTCTGTCCTGAGCTGCTAGAGTCTCCCGTCTGTCCTGAGCTGCTAGAGTCTCCCGTCTGTCCTGAGCTGCTAGAGTCTCCCGTCTGTCCTGAGCTGCTAGAGTCTCCCGTCTGTCCTGATCCGTCAGAGCCGCCAGTCTGTCCTGAGCCGTCAGTCAGCCAGGACCTGCCAGAGCCGTCAGCCAGCCAGGACCTGCCAGAGCCGTCAGTCAGCCAGGAGCTGCCAGAGCCGTCAGCCAGCCAGGACCTGCCAGAGCCGTCAGTCAGCCAGGAGCTGCCAGAGCCGCCTGTCACGCCAGCGACGCCGGAGTCGTCAGCCAGCCAGGAGCTGCCAGAGCCGCCTGTCACGCCAGCGACGCCGGAGTCATCAGCCAGCCAGGAGCTGCCAGAGCCGCCTGTCACGCCGGCGACGCCGGAGTCTCCCTCCTGTCCGGCGCTGCCAGAGTCGCTCCTCAGTCCAGTGGGGACTTTAATTAGGATCTTAGACCCAAGGTCGGAGATGAGGGTCGCCACTCTTAAGACGCCCTTGAAGAGCGAAATGACTATGATGGAGTAGGGTCCACCTCCCGCGCCAGAGCCGCCACCGCGGACAGATGCCCACCCAGACCCTCCCCTATAGGTTTAGCGGCCGGAGTCCGCACCTTGGGGGGGGGGTGTACTGTCACACTCTGACCATTATTTGAGTTGTTTGTTTCTATGTTTTGTTTGGTCAGGGTGTGATATGAGTGGGCATTCTATGTTGCATGTCGAGTTAGTCTGTCTCTATGTACTTCCGGCGCCGACAGAGATGGCCGCCTCGCTTCGCGTTCCTAGGAAACTATGCAGTTTTTTGTTTTTTTACGTGTTATTTCTTACATTAGTACCCCAGGTCATCTTAGGTTTCATTACATACAGTCGAGAAGAACTACTGAATATAAGATCAGCGTCAACTCACCATCAGTACGACCAAGAATATGACTTTCGCGAAGCGGATCCTGTGTTCTGCCTTTCAACCAGGACAACGGAATGGATCCCAGCCGGCGACCCAAAAAAACGACTTCGTAAAAGAGGGAAACGAGGCGGTCTTCTGGTCAGACCATGGAGACGGGCACATCGTGCCCCACTTCCTAGCATTCTTCTCGCCAATGTCCAGTCTCTTGATAACAAGGTTGATGAAATCCGAGCAAGGGTAGCATTCCAGAGAGACATCAGAGACTGTAACGTTCTTTGCTTCACGGAAACAGGGCTCACTGGAGAGACGCTCTCGGATGCGGTGCAGCCAGCGGGTTTCTCCACACATCGCGCCGACAGAAACAAACACCTTTCTGGTAAGAAGAGTGGTGGGGGCGTATGCCTTATGGCTAACGAGACATGGTGTGATCACAGAAACATACAGGAACTCAAATCCTTCTGTTCACCTGATTTAGAATTCCTCACAATCAAATGTAGACCGCATTATCTACCAAGAGAATTCTCTTCGATTATAATCACAGCCATATATATTCCCCCCCAAGCAGACACATCGATGGCTCTGAACGAACTTCATTTGACTCTTTGCAAACTGGAATCCATACATCCTGAGGCTGCATTCATTGTTGCTGGGGATTTTAGCAAGGCTAATCTGAAAACAAGACTCCCTAAAATGTATCAGCATATCGATTGCGCCACCAGGGCTGGCAAAACCTTTTAATCAGAGCAAGGTGACTGGTAACATGACCGAATACAAACAGTGCAGCTATTCCCTCCGTAAGGCTATCAAACAAGCTAAGCGTCAGTATAGAGACAAAGTAGAATCTCAATTAAACGGCTCAGACACAAGAGGTATGTGGCAGGGTCTACAGTCAATCACGGACTACAAGAAGAAATCCAGCCCAGTCATGGACCAGGATGTCTTGCTCCCAGGCAGACTAAATAACTTTTTTGCCCGCTTTGAGGACATTACAGTGCCACTGACACGGCCTGCTACGGAAACATGCGGTCTCTCCTTCACTGCAGCCGAGGTGAGTAAAACATTTAAACGTGTTAACCCTCGCAAGGCTGCAAGCCCAGACGGCATCCCCAGCCGCGCCCTCAGAGCATGCGCAGACCAGCTGGCTGGTGTGTTTACGGACATATTCAATCAATCCCTATACCAGTCTGCTGTTCCCACATGCTTCAAGAGGGCCACCATTGTTCCTGTTCCCAAGAAAGCTAAGGTAACTGAGCTAAACGACTACCGCCCCGTAGCACTCACTTCCGTCATCATGAAGTGCTTTGAGAGACTAGTCAAGGACCATATCACCTCCACCCTACCTGACACCCTAGACCCACTCCAATTTGCTTACCGCCCAAATAGGTCCACAGACGATGCAATCTCAACCACACTGCACACTGCCCTAACCCATCTGGACTAGAGGAATACCTATGTGAGAATGCTGTTCATCGACTACAGCTCGGCATTTAACACCATAGTACCCTCCAAGCTCGTCATCAAGCTCGAGACCCTGGGTCTCGACCCCTCCCTGTGCAACTGGGTACTGGACTTCCTGACGGGCCGCCCCCAGGTGGTGAGGGTAGGTAACAACATCTCCTCCCCGCTGATCCTCAACACTGGGGCCCCACAAGGGTGCGTTCTGAGCCCTCTCCTGTACTCCCTGTTCACCCACGACTGCGTGGCCACGCACGCCTCCAACTCAATCATCAAGTTTGAGGACGACACAACAGTGGTAGGCTTGATTACCAACAACGACGAGACGGCCTACAGGGAGGAGGTGAGGGCCCTCGGAGTGTGGTGTCAGGACAATAACCTCACACTCAACGTCAACAAAACTAAGGAGATGATTGTGGACTTCAGGAAACAGCAGAGGGAACACCCCCCTATCCACATCGATGGAACAGTAGTGGAGAGGGTAGTAAGTTTTAAGTTCCTCGGCATACACATCACAGACAAACTGAATTGGTCCACTCACACAGACAGCATCGTGAAGAAGGCGCAGCAGCGCCTCTTCAACCTCAGGAGGCTGAAGAAATTCGGCTTGTCACCAAAAACACTCACAAACTTCTACAGATGCACAATCGAGAGCATCCTGGCGGGCTGTATCACCGCCTGGTACGGCAACTGCTCCGCCCACAACCGTAAGGCTCTCCAGAGGGTAGTGAGGTCTGCACAACGTATCTCCGGGGGCAAACTACCTGCCCTCCAGGACACCTACACCACCCGATGTTACAGGAAGGCCACAAAGATCATCAAGGACAACACCCATCCGAGCCACTGCCTGTTCACTCCGCTATCATCCAGAAGGCGAGGTCAGTACAGGTGCATCAAAGCTGGACCGAGAGACTGAAAAACAGCTTCTATCTCAAGGCCATCAGACTGTTAAACAGCAACCACTAACATTGAGTGGCTGCTGCCAACACACTGACTCAACTCCAGCCACTTCAATAATGGGAATTGATGGGAAAGGATGTAAAATATATCACTAGCCACTTTAAACAATGCTACCTAATATAATGTTTACATACCCAACATTATTCATCTCATATATATACGTATATACTGTACTCTATCATCTAATACATGTATCACTAGCCACTTTAACTATGCCACTTTTGTTTACATACTCATCTCATATGTATATACTGTACTCAATACCATCTACTGTATCTTGCCTATGCTGCTCTGCACCATCACTCATTCATATCTTTATGTACATATTCTTTATCCCCTTACACTGTGTATAAGATATTAGTTTTGGAATTGTTAGTTAGATTACTTGTTGGTTATTACTGCATTGTCGGAACTGGAAGCACAAGCATTTCGCTACACTCGCATTAACATCTGCTAACCATGTGTATGTGACAAATAAAATTTGATTTATGTGTTTTGGCCTGATGTGGTTCTCAATCAGTGGCAGGTGTTTGTCGTTGTCTCTGATTGGGAACCATATTTAGGTAGCCTGTTTTGTATTGTGGTTGGTGGGTTATTGTCTAGGTGATGTTGCATGTTAGCACTCAGTTTTGATAGCGGTCATGTTCGTCTTGTTATTTTGCTTGTTTAGTTAGTGTACTTCGTGTTTTTTGTCTTTCATTAAAAAAATATGTATTCACATCACTGCTCTTTGGTCTCCTCAATACGACGATTGTGACAGTAGGTGATGTAGTGGTGTAATAATGTGTTGTATTGTAGGTGATGTAGTGGTGTAATAATGTGTTGATGTAGTGGTGTAATAATGTGTTGTATTGTATGTGATGAAGTAGTGTAATAATGTGTTGTATTGTAGATGATGTAGTGGTGTAATAATGTGTTATATTGTAGGTGATGTAGTGGTGTAATAATGTGTTGTTTTGTAGATGATGTAGTGGTGTAATAATGTGTTGTATTGTAGATGATGTTGTGGTGTAATAATGTGTTGTATTTTAGGTGATGTAGTGGTGTAATAATGTGTTGTATTGTAGGTGATGAAGTAGTGTAATGTGTAGTATTGTAGATGATGTAGTGGTGTAATAATGTGTTATATTGTAGGTGATATAGTGGTGTAATAATGTGTTGTATTGTAGATGATGTAGTGGTGTAATAATGTGTTGTATTGTAGGTGTTGTAGTGGTGTAATAATGTGATGTAGTGGTGTGATAATGTGTTGTAGTGGTGTGATAATGTGTTGTAGTGGTGTAATAAGGTGATGTAGTGGTGTGATAATGTGTTGTAGTGGTGTAATAATGTGTTGTATTGTAGGTGATGTAGTGGTGTAATAATGTGTTGTATTGTAGGTGTTGTAGTGGTGTAATAATGTGATGTAGTGGTGTGATAATGTGTTGTAGTGGTGTAATAATGTGTTGTATTGTAGGTGATGTAGTGGTGTAATAATGTGTTGTATTGTAGGTGTTGTAGTGGTGTAATAATGTGATGTATTTTAGGTGATGTAGTGGTGTGATAATGTGATGTAGTGGCGTAATAAGGTGATGTAGTGGTGTGATAATGTGTTGTAGTGGTGTAATAATGTGTTGTATTGTAGGTGATGTAGTGGTGTAATAATGTGTTGTATTGTAGGTGTTGTAGTGGTGTAATAATGCGATGTAGTGGTGTGATAATGTGATGTAGTGGTGTAATAATGTGTTGTAGGTGATGTAGTGGTGTGATAATGTGTTGTATTGTAGGTGTTGTAGTGGTGTAATAATGTGTTGTAGTGTAGATATGTAGTGGTGTTAGAGCCGATTTGGACATATTTGCGTAAAAGACTGAACATATGGAGCTCCATGTATATTTGTGTAAATATATTAAATATTAATGTAAATGATGAAATATTAGGTACGTACCATTATGATTTATATTTACCTGATTTGAGATATATTCATTTGTTGTTTGTGTAACTCAGTTTTTGTCCCCCTCTTGCCTATTCATTGTATTGTGGTAAGTGTGTTAGGATAAAGGCAGGAAGTTGGGCCTTCGGGAGCGGGGAGTCCTTGCTAGATGCGGGAGCGGTATAGTTTTTTGACCATACATCCATACATACATCCATACATACATCCATACATCCATACATACATACAGACAGGTCATAATATGTATTTTCCATATCAAGTATTCTCTGCTTTAAGTTGATTGGAGAATAATTTATTTGTTAGATATAAGAAGAATAAACATTTTTGTTGCACCATATCCCTGGATGTCATCGAATGTTTGGCCGTTTGGGAAACCTTGAGTGTGGACTGTATGCGTACCAAACAACCCCGCTTCAGGCTTGGGCAGTGGCTATGGTAAAGACGAAAGGAAGCCACTACAAGCAAGTCAAAAAACTCCGTGAAGGATTACTATCGGAAGGAAATCTCCGGTTCGGACACACGCTGGATATTGTTGTATTTGTAATTGCATTCGGATCGTAAGGACAGCTCGCTTGGAAGGATTTGAACTCCTAGAATTCGCCAGCCGTGAGTAACCACTGCGAATGAATGAGCTGCCCTGTTCAATGCGATCGTTTGATCATGCATATTATGGAAGCGCAAACGTGCTTTTAATTGGAATGTTTGATCAACTTGGGAATGGAATTCAAAACACAGCGTTGTGAAAACAATTAAGAAGTTTAAGTTTGGGTAACACTGAGATCCTACGCACAATGTAGGTTAATCTTATGTCTAATATTTGGCCTCATGTGTAAATGCAATGCAACGAATGCAATCTAAGGATCTAAAGCCAACTGTGTGTTTAAACTTCATTAAAGGGACAACTGATAATGGGATGAAATGTTTAAAACGCATATAAAATGCCGAACTTGCACATGTGCAATTCAAAATGGGTCAATATGCTGAAATGGAGGACTGTTTTAAAGCATTAAAGGAGGTCTAAAGGGGCATTACGTTTAACAATCAAAAACCAACAACTGTGTCATTGTAAATTGAGTGAACTAAAAGTGAATGATGGAGGATGAAATCCCAAATAAGACTCCACTGGAGAGGGCAGAGGAGCATCTAAATTCACTCTATGCAGCCCGGAGAGGCAAACTTGGAGTGTATACACGTAAAATGAATGAAATAAAAGCCCTTCTTGTTGATGGAGGAAACATTGAAACTGTGGATGAGAGTCTTGAAGCATTTCATGCTGTTCTCAATGACTTTAAGAATGCTCATGATTCTGTGCTAGAGCTGGTCACAGAGGAGGAACACGAACAGGAGAGCATTAACTATTATCAACCAAGAATGAGAACTTATGAACATTTCCTGAAAGAGGTGGAAATATGGAAAAAAGCTGAAATTGAGCCACAAACGCTCATTGAACCACATGACAGCATTTCCAATGTGTCAAAAACATCAAGTAAAACAAAGTATTCTAAGACTGCTTCCTCAGTGTCCTCTGCACGCCTAAAAGCTGAAGCAGAACGAGCAGCTCTACTAGCTCGCCAAGCATCATTACAGGACAAGCATGCATTGGAACTGGAGAAAGCTCAACTGGAACAACAGAAAGCTCAACTGAATGTTAGGATGGAAAAAATGGCACTGGAAACGGACATAGCAGCATATAATGCCAAACTGAAGGTCCTGGAGAGTGACTCAACTTCTCAATCCCATGTTGTGGCAGCCCATTTTCTAAGCCAAGAAGATGGAATGAACTCTTATTTTGAGAACCAGGAACCCGAGGTCTATAAGGAACCTGAACCATCACCTGTTGAGTTTGCTGCATTAGGTGTAGTTCCAAAGACCCCGCTACAAAGAGTTTTACAACTGACCACAAAGCCATCAAAACCTATTCAGAAAACAGCCATAAACCACACCCTTCAGCAGCCAACATCAAGGTCTAGCAATCAACACGGAATCAACACTGCGGGTATCAGCCATGATAACCTCTCTACTGTCATGCAAAGGCAGAATGAAATTGCTGACCTCCTTGTACTACAGCACAAACAGGCCACACTCCCTGTTAGGGAGATACCTATGTTTGACGGTGATCCTCTAAACTTTAGGCCATTTATGCGTGCATTTGAGCATGGTATAGAAGATAAGACAAGCAGTCACCAGGATAGGCTCTATTACCTGGAACTGTACACCTCTGGTCAGCCCAAGGATCTGGTCCGTAGTTGTCTGCATATGGAAGCCAGAAGAGGCTATGCAGAGGCTAAGAGGTTGTTAAAGGAACACTTTGGCAATGAAATCAAAGTCACCACTGCTTACATGGAAAAAGCTTGGAACTGGACAAACATCAAACCGGATGATGGAAAGGGACTGGGTGGCTATGCACTCTATCTTAGAGGATGCTGTAACGCTATGCAAGACTTACAGAACATGGAAGAGCTTAATCTTCCCTCCAACATAAAGTTGATCATGTCAAAACTTCCCTACAAACTAAGGGAAAAATGGAGGTCTACGGCATGTGATATTTTAGAGAGAAGCCACCTGAGAGCCCAGTTCAGTGACCTTGTGACGTTCATGGAAAAACAGGCAAAAATACTGCAGGATCCTTTGTACGGAGATATGCAAGATCCCCTGATCAACAAAAGGTTTTTTAAAACCAAAACAGAAGCTGACTTTAAGCAGCAGTTCAAGTCCAAGAGTAGGGGAAGCAGCTTTGCCACTGCAGTAGCTGTAGTGGCAGATTGTGACCCTGAAAAACCTCTAAAAGAACAAACATTCAAAGTCAAGAAACCAGGCACCTACCCTTCTTATTCTCCCAGTATCTCATGTGTATTTTGCGCTGGTGAGCATTTCCTGGTCGACTGCCAACAGGTGAAGGCACAGCCACACGAAGCCAAGGTTGAGTTTCTGAGATCAAAAGGCCTTTGTTTTGGCTGTTTGATGAGAGGACACTTAAGTAAAGAATGTAAAAGAAGGATGACCTGTCAGAAATGTCAAAGAAAGCACCCCACGATCCTGCACATTGAAGGAAGAGAGAGATTTAGATCTCTGAAGGCCGATACGAGGGGTGTAGCAGTAAAGCGGGAGGAGACTGTCAGCAGTGCTCTTGTTTCACTGGAAGCTGGTGAAGATACCGGGGCCGGTACAGATTGTGCACTTGCGATTGTGCCAGTTCAAGTAAAGATGGCAAATGGAAGCAGGTCTACGTTAACCTATGCATTTCTCGATTCTGGTAGCTCAGCAACATTTTGTACTGAGAGACTCATGAGGCAGTTGCAAGCTAAAGGCAGTGAGACTGAAATTCTGCTACGCACAATGGGGCAGGAGAGTCCTACCAAGAGCTTTGAGATATCTGGATTAGAGATTGGCAATGTGGAAGGTGACACATTTCTTGCATTACCAAAGGTCTACACCCAAAATAAGATCCCAGTGACAAGAGAAAATATTCCCACTCAGAAAGATCTCAAAAGGTGGCCATACCTGAAAGAGGTTCAGTTGAAGGAAATTGACGCCGACGTCGAACTCCTGATTGGCGTAAATGCTCCAAAGGCAATGGAACCCTGGAAAATCATAAATAGTCAAGGCAACGGACCGTATGCAGTGAAAACCCTCTTTGGATGGGTGATGAACGGTCCTCTTAACAATTGTATCATGGCAGAAGAATCTGGGCATCCTACGGTGATGGCCAATCGTATCTCAATGGCCGACCTGGGGTTCTTCTTGTAAATCAGTACAACCATGACTTCCCTGAGAGAGGGTATGAAGAGAAAAGTGAGATGTCAGCTGAGGATCGTAGGTTTATGGAGATCGTATCAAGCTCCATAACCCTCAAAGACCATCACTACTACTTACCGTTGCCCTTTCGCAAAAAATATGTAGTCCTGCCAAACAATCGTGACATGGCAAAGCAGCGGGCTCTAAATATTATCAGGAAGTTCAAGAAGGACAAAGGTTATGCTGCAGAGTACAAAGGCTTCATGGAAGAGATGATAACAAAAGGTTACGCCGAGAAGGTACCACAAGAACAGCTCCTCAGAGAGAAAGGCAAGGTATGGTACATACCACACCATGGCGTTCACCATAAGCGCAAAGGAACGATACGAGTAGTGTTTGACTGTTCATCATCCTATAAAGGTACATCTCTTAACAGTGAACTCCTTCAAGGCCCTGACCTGGCAAACACGCTTATAGGAGTCTTGCTAAGATTTCGGCAAGAGCACATTGCCATGATGGCAGACATCGAAGGAATGTTCCATCAAGTACGTGTCCATGAAGATTACTTAGACTTCCTGCGATTCCTATGGTGGCCGGACGGTGATACTAACAAAAGATTGGAGGAGTACAGAATGAAGGTTCATCTTTTCGGTGCTATATCCTCTCCAAGTTGTGCAAACTTTGCACTGCGAAAGACTGCAGAAGACAACTGTGAGAGGTACAATGAAGAGGTGATTCAAACAGTCAAGTCCAACTTCTATGTTGATGACTGCCTCAAGTCAGTGGCCACAGAAGAACAAGCCATAGCCCTCACAAAAAACTTCAGGGTTGTGTGCTCTCAGGGTGGGTTCAAATTGACCAAGTGGGTCAGCAACAGCCGCACTGTGCTGGCTTCTATCCCTGATGAACACAAAGCCAAGCAGATAAAGGAATTGGACCTGGACAGAGAAAAGCTGCCTGTTGAAAGAGCACTTGGAATCCGATGGAACATTGAAAGAGATGCATTTACCTTCCGGGTCACTGTCCAGAACAGACCCCTTACAAGAAGAGGTATTCTCTCAACTGTCAGCTCTATTTATGATCCATTAGGTTTCCTCGCCCCATTTGTATTAAAGGCAAAGCAAATTCTTCAAGTGCTCTGCAAGCTAAAGTGTGGATGGGACGAAGTCATCCCTGAAGAACACTCTATTTCATGGCAGAGATGGCTCTCAGAGCTGGACCAGCTCTCCAGATTCCAGATAGACAGGTGTATGAAGCCTGAGAACTTTGGTCAAGTCATGACGGCACAGCTGCATCACTTCGGTGATGCAAGTGAACAAGGTTATGGCACGGCAAGCTACCTCAGGTTCACAAACGGTACGGAAAAGGTTCACATTGCATTCATTCTGGGGAAATCAAGGGTGACTCCACTCAAGCAGATGACAATCCCCAGACTGGAACTTGCTGCAGCAACATTGGCAGTGCGAGTGGACAGGTTGTTAAGGTTGGAGCTCCAGATTGAACTTGAGGAGTCAACTTTTGGACTGACAGCCAGTCTGTGCTAAAATACATCCGCAATGATACCAAAAGATTCCATACCTTTGTGGCTAATAGGGTTGCTATGATCCGTGACCTATCGAAAGCAAAACAGTGGAGGTATTTGAACTCCAAACACAACCCAGCCGATGATGCCTCAAGAGGATTACATGTTGAAATGTTCCTGAACTCAAAGAGATGGCGCAATGGACCAGAATTCCTGGAGAAACCAGAAACTCAATGGCCGAAAGTCCCCGAGGAGCTTAACTCCATCCCTCCGGATGATCCAGAGATGAGGGAAGACGTAATCGTAAACAGTACAAGTGTGGAAGAAAAGAGTCCAACCAGCAAACTGATTGAGTACTATTCAACATGGAACAGCTTGAAGAAAGCAGTTGCCTGGATGCTGAAACTGAAGAAACGTCTTCTACAGTTAAGCCAGCAAAGGAACATTCTCTCTCAAACTGATCCAGATCAAAGTCTGACAAACTCACTGAAGGAACAAATTGACAAGTTCAAACTGACGTTTGGAAAAGAAAGTCTGTCTGTGGATGACCTAGATGAAGCAGAAAAGGTCATCATCCGATTTGAACAACGACAGCACTTTAAACAAGAAATTGCACTAGTTGTGAAAGGAAAACAATGTGCCAAGAGAAGTGGCTCAATCTGTAAGCTTGATCCAATTGTTGACAATGGCATTCTGAGAGTAGGAGGAAGGTTAAGCAAAGCTGCTATGCCTACGGAACTAAAGAATCCTATGATCCTTCCAAAAGACTCCTACATCTCTAGACTGATCTTACTCCATATCCATGAGCAGGTTGGCCACTCTGGGAGAGGTCACATGCTTTCTAGACTTCGCCAGCGATATTGGATACCCTGTGCCAACTCTTTAGCAAGGAAGATCCTTAAGAGCTGTGTCTTTTGCAGGCGGATGCAAGCTAGAGCTGGAGAACAGAAGATGGCCGACCTTCCACAAGATCGGGTGTCACCTGATTTGCCGCCTTTCACCCATGTGGGCATAGATTACTTCGGCCCCATAGAGGTGAAGCGAGGCCGCGTTCATGTGAAGCGGTATGGTGTGATCTTTACTTGCCTTGTGAGTCGAGCTGTCCATCTAGAAGTTGCTAGTTATCTGGATACTGATTCCTGCATCAATGCCCTGCGCAGGTTTATCTGTCGAAGGGGCCCAGTAACAAGTATCAGAACAGACAATGGCACCAACTTTGTTGGAACACACAGAGAGCTAGGGGAAGCTATGAAAGAGCTGGATCACAGCAAGATTCAAAATGAATTACTGAAGGAAGGAGTGACATGGTCATTCAACCCTCCCTCTGGAGCCCACCATGGGGGGGTATGGGAGAGGTTGATCCGACTGGTGAAAAAGATCCTCTATTCAGTCCTTAAAGAGCAAGTACTGGATGATGAGGCTTTGCAGACCGCCTTGTGTGAAGTTGAGGCGATTATGAACGACAGACCAATCACTACTGTAACAAATGACCCTAATAGAACCCTGACTCCGAACCATCTGCTTCATCTGAAAGCTAAGCCAGTCCTGCCACCAGGACTATTCCAGAGAAGCAACCTATACACACGAAGGAGATGGAAGCAAGTACAATATATCACTGACCTCTTCTGGAAGAGATGGATCAGGGAGTATCTTCCACTTATGCAGGAGCGGAACAAGTGGAACAAAACTAAGAGAAACTTCAGTCCTGGTGACCTCGTGGTCATCGTCGACGACACCGCCCCAAGGAACTCCTGGCTAATGGGGCGTGTGGTGGAGGCCTTGCCAGGGGCCAAAGGTCTTGTCCGGAGCGTCATGGTTAAGACTAAGACCAATATCTTACAGAGACCTATCAATAAACTCTGTCTGCTCCTTGAGGCGACTGAGTGAAACACACACACACACAGTGCTCCATCTCAGAATCACGTGCACCTCTGATTCTTGATGTCGTACTCTTACATTCTTTGATGTCATACATTTTTTGGACGTCAAACTCTTGACATTTTTGGAAGTTGAACACCTTTACACTTCAACTCAGACTGAGACCTATGGACTATTTTTCTATATGGCACCTTGTATATTTGTATATAGCTATGAACTGTAATAGTGCTCTGGTATAGAATGTTTTGTGTATTGGCTCTATGTCTGAATATTAAGTAATTGTTGTGCATTCAGGCAGTCAACAATTAGGGGCCGGTATGTTAGAGCCGATTTGGACATATTTGCGTAAAAGACTGAACATATGGAGCTCCATGTATATTTGTGTAAATATATTAAATATTAATGTAAATGATGAAATATTAGGTACGTACCATTATGATTTATATTTACCTGATTTGAGATATATTCATTTGTTGTTTGTGTAACTCAGTTTTTGTCCCCCCCTCTTGCCTATTCATTGTATTGTGGTAAGTGTGTTAGGATAAAGGCAGGAAGTTGGGCCTTCGGGAGCGGGGAGTCCTTGCTAGATGCGGGAGCGGTATAGTTTTTTGACCATACATCCATACATACATCCATACATACATCCATACATCCATACATACATACAGACAGGTCATAATATGTATTTTCCATATCAAGTATTCTCTGCTTTAAGTTGATTGGAGAATAATTTATTTGTTAGATATAAGAAGAATAAACATTTTTGTTGCACCATATCCCTGGATGTCATCGAATGTTTGGCCGTTTGGGAAACCTTGAGTGTGGACTGTATGCGTACCAAACAACCACGCTTCAGGCTTGGGCAGTGGCTATGGTAAAGACGAAAGGAAGCCACTACAAGTGGTGTTATAATGTGTTGTATTGTAGGTGATGTAGTGGTGTAATAATGTGTTGTATTGTAGGTGATGTAGTGGTGTAATAATCTGTTGTATTGTAGGTGATGTAGTGGTGTAATAATGTGTTGTATTGTAGGTGATGTAGTGGCGTAATAATGTGTTATATTGTAGGTGATGTAGTGGTGTAATAATGTGTTGTATTGTAGGTGATGTAGTGGTGTAATAATGTGTTGTATTGTAGGTGATGTAGTGGTGTAATAATGTGTTATATTGTAGGTGATGTAGTGGTGTAGTAATGTGTTGTATTGTAGATGATGTTGTGGTGTAATAATGTGTTGTATTTTAGGTGATGTAGGGGTGTAATAATGTGTTGTATTGTAGGTGATGAAGTAGTGTAATAATGTGTTGTATTGTAGATGATGTAGTGGTGTAATAATGTGTTGTATTGTAGATGATGTTGTGGTGTAATAATGTGTTGTATTGTAGATGATGTAGTGGTGTAATAATGTGTTATATTGTAGGTGATGTAGTGGTGTAATAATGTGTTATATTGTAGGTGATGTAGTGGTGTAATAATGTGATGTAGTGGCGTAATAATGTGTTGTAGGTGATGTAGTGATGTGATAATGTGTTGTATTGTAGGTGTTGTAGTGGTGTAATAATGTGTTGTATTGTAGATATGTAGTGGTGTGATAATGTGATGTAGTGGCGTAATAATGTGTTGTAGGTGATGTAGTGGTGTGATAATGTGTTGTATTGTAGGTGTTGTAGTGGTGTAATAATGTGTTGTATTGTAGATATGTAGTGGTGTTATAATGTGTTGTATTGTAGGTGATGTAGTGGTGTAATAATGTGTTGTATTGTAGGTGATGTAGTGGTGTAATAATCTGTTGTATTGTAGGTGATGTAGTGGTAATAATGTGTTGTATTGTAGGTGATGTAGTGGTGTAATAATGTGTTATATTGTAGGTGATGTAGTTGTGTAGTAATGTGTTGTATTGTAGGTGATGTAGTGGTAATAATGTGTTGTATTGTAGGTGATGTAGTGGTAATAATGTGTTGTATTGTAGGTGATGTAGTGGTGTAATAATGTGTTGTGTTGTAGGTGATGTAGTGGTAATAATGTGTTGTATTGTAGGTGATGTAGTGGTAATAATGTGTTGTATTGTAGGTATTGTAGTGGTGTAATAATGTGTTGTGTTGTAGGTGATGTAGTGGTAATAATGTGTTGTATTGTAGGTGATGTAGTGGTAATAATGTGTTGTATTCTAGGTGAAGTAGTGGTGTAATAATGTGTTGTATTGTAGGTGTTGTAGTGGTGTAATAATGTGATGTAGTGGTGTAATAATGTGTTGTATTGTAGGTGATGTAGTGGTGTAATAATGTGATGTAGTGGTGTAATAATGTGTTGTATTGTAGGTGATGTAGTGGTGTAATAATGTGTTGTATTGTAGGTGTTGTAGTGGTGTAATAATGTGATGTAGTGGTGTAATAATGTGTTGTATTGTAGGTGATGTAGTGGTGTAAGAATGTGATGTAGTGGCGTAATAATGTGTTGTATTGTAGGTGATGTAGTGGTGTAATAATGTGATGTAGTGGTTTAATAATGTGATGTAGTGGTGTAATAATGTGTTGTGATGTAAAGGTGTAATAATGTGTTGTATTGTAGGTGATGTAGTGGTGTAATAATGTGTTGTATTGTAGGTGATGTAGTGGTGTAATAATGTGTTGTATTGTAGGTGATGTAGTGGTGTAATAATGTGTTGTATTGTAGGTGTTGTAGTGGTGTAATAATGTGATGTAGTGGTGTAATAATGTGTTGTATTGTAGGTGATGTAGTGGTGTAAGAATGTGATGTAGTGGCGTAATAATGTGTTGTATTGTAGGTGATGTAGTGGTGTAATAATGTGATGTAGTGGTTTAATAATGTGATGTAGTGGTGTAATAATGTGTTGTGATGTAAAGGTGTAATAATGTGTTGTATTGTAGGTGATGTAGTGGTGTAATAATGTGTTGTATTGTAGGTGATGTAGTGGTGTAATAATGTTTGTATTGTAGGTGATGTAGTGGTGTAATAATGTGTTGTATTGTAGGTGTTGTAGTGGTGTAATAATGTGATGTAGTGGTGTAATAATGTGTTGTATTGTAGGTGATGTAGTGGTGTAATAATGTGTTGTATTGTAGGTGATGTAGTGGTGTGATAATGTGATGTAGTGGTGTAATAATGTGTTGTATTGTAGGTGATGTAGTGGTGTAATAATGTGATGTAGTGGTGTAATAATGTGTTGTATTGTAGGTTATGTAGTGGTGTAATAATGTGATGTAGTGGTGTAATAATGTGTTGTATTGTAGGTGAGGTAGTGGTGTAATAATGTGATGTAGTGGTGTAATGTGTTGTATTGTAGGTGTTGTAGTGGTGTAATAATGTGATGTAGTGGTGTGATAATGTGTTGTAGTGGTGTAATAATGTGTTGTATTGTAGTTGTTGTAGTGGTGTAATAATGTGATGTATTTTATGTGATGTAGTGGTGTGATAATGTGATGTAGTGGCGTAATAATGTGTTGTAGGTGATGTAGTGGTGTGATAATGTGTTGTATTGTAGGTGTTGTAGTGGTGTAATAATGTGTTGTATTGTAGATATGTAGTGGTGTTATAATGTGTTGTATTGTAGGTGATGTAGTGGTGTAATAATGTGTTGTATTGTAGGTGATGTAGTGGTGTAATAATCTGTTGTATTGTAGGTGATGTAGTGGTGTAATAATGTGTTGTATTGTAGGTGATGTAGTGGCGTAATAATGTGTTATATTGTAGGTGATGTAGTGGTGTAATAATGTGTTGTATTGTAGGTGATGTAGTGGTGTAATAATGTGTTGTATTGTAGGTGATGTAGTGGTGTAATAATGTGTTATATTGTAGGTGATGTAGTGGTGTAGTAATGTGTTGTATTGTAGATGATGTTGTGGTGTAATAATGTGTTGTATTTTAGGTGATGTAGGGGTGTAATAATGTGTTGTATTGTAGGTGATGAAGTAGTGTAATAATGTGTTGTATTGTAGATGATGTAGTGGTGTAATAATGTGTTGTATTGTAGATGATGTTGTGGTGTAATAATGTGTTGTATTGTAGATGATGTAGTGGTGTAATAATGTGTTATATTGTAGGTGATGTCGTGGTGTAATAATGTGATGTAGTGGCGTAATAATGTGTTGTAGGTGATGTAGTGGTGTGATAATGTGTTGTATTGTAGGTGTTGTAGTGGTGTAATAATGTGTTGTATTGTAGATATGTAGTGGTGTGATAATGTGATGTAGTGGCGTAATAATGTGTTGTAGGTGATGTAGTGGTGTGATAATGTGTTGTATTGTAGGTGTTGTAGTGGTGTAATAATGTGTTGTATTGTAGATATGTAGTGGTGTTATAATGTGTTGTATTGTAGGTGATGTAGTGGTGTAATAATGTTTTGTATTGTAGGTGATGTAGTGGTGTAATAATCTGTTGTATTGTAGGTGATGTAGTGGTAATAATGTGTTGTATTGTAGGTGATGTAGTGGTGTAATAATGTGTTATATTGTAGGTGATGTAGTTGTGTAGTAATGTGTTGTATTGTAGGTGATGTAGTGGTAATAATGTGTTGTATTGTAGGTGATGTAGTGGTAATAATGTGTTGTATTGTAGGTGATGTAGTGGTGTAATAATGTGTTGTGTTGTAGGGGATGTAGTGGTAATAATGTGTTGTATTGTAGGTGATGTAGTGGTTATAATGTGTTGTATTGTATATATGTAGTGGTGTTATAATGTGTTGTATTGTAGGTGATGTAGTGGTGTAGTAATGTGTTGTATTGTAGGTGATGTAGTGGTAATAATGTGTTGTATTGTAGGTGATGTAGTGGTAATAATGTGTTGTATTGTAGGTATTGTAGTGGTGTAATAATGTGTTGTGTTGTAGGTGATGTAGTGGTAATAATGTGTTGTATTGTAGGTGATGTAGTGGTAATAATGTGTTGTATTGTAGGTGAAGTACTGGTGTAATAATGTGTTGTATTGTAGGTGTTGTAGTGGTGTAATAATGTGATGTAGTGGTGTAATAATGTGTTGTATTGTAGGTGATGTAGTGGTGTAATAATGTGTTGTATTGTAGGTGATGTAGTGGTGTAATAATGTGTTGTATTGTAGATGATGTAGTGGTGTAATAATGTGTTGTATTGTAGATGATGTTGTGGTGTAATAATGTGTTGTATTGTAGATGATGTAGTGGTGTAATAATGTGTTATATTGTAGGTGATGTAGTGGTGTAATAATGTGTTATATTGTAGGTGATGTAGTGGTGCAATAATGTGATGTAGTGGCGTAATAATGTGTTGTAGGTGATGTAGTGATGTGATAATGTGTTGTATTGTAGGTGTTGTAGTGGTGTAATAATGTGTTGTATTGTAGATATGTAGTGGTGTGATAATGTGATGTAGTGGCGTAATAATGTGTTGTAGGTGATGTAGTGGTGTGATAATGTGTTGTATTGTAGGTGTTGTAGTGGTGTAATAATGTGTTGTATTGTAGATATGTAGTGGTGTTATAATGTGTTGTATTGTAGGTGATGTAGTGGTAATAATGTGTTGTATTGTAGGTGATGTAGTGGTAATAATGTGTTGTATTGTAGGTGATGTAGTGGTGTAATAATGTGTTGTGTTGTAGGTGATGTAGTGGTAATAATGTGTTGTATTGTAGGTGATGTAGTGGTAATAATGTGTTGTATTGTAGGTATTGTAGTGGTGTAAGAATGTGATGTAGTGGTGTAATAATGTGTTGTATTGTAGGTGATGTAGTGGTGTAATAATGTGTTGTATTGTAGGTGATGTAGTGATGTAATAATGTGTTGTATTGTAGGTGATGTAGTGGTGTAATAATGTGTTGTATTGTAGGTGTTGTAGTGGTGTAATAATGTGATGTAGTGGTGTAATAATGTGTTGTATTGTAGGTGATGTAGTGGTGTAATAATGTGTTGTATTGTAGGTGATGTAGTGGTGTGATAATGTGATGTAGTGGTGTAATAATGTGTTGTATTGTAGGTGATGTAGTGGTGTAATAATGTGATGTAGTGGTGTAATAATGTGTTGTATTGTAGGTTATGTAGTGGTGTAATAATGTGATGTAGTGGTGTAATAATGTGTTGTATTGTAGGTGAGGTAGTGGTGTAATAATGTGATGTAGTGGTGTAATAATGTGTTGTATTGTAGGTGTTGTAGTGGTGTAATAATGTGATGTAGTGGTGTGATAATGTGTTGTAGTGGTGTAATAATGTGTTGTATTGTAGGTGATGTAGTGGTGTAATAATGTGTTGTATTGTAGGTGTTGTAGTGGTGTAATAATGTGATGTATTTTATGTGATGTAGTGGTGTGATAATGTGATGTAGTGGCGTAATAATGTGTTGTAGGTGATGTAGTGGTGTGATAATGTGTTGTATTGTAGGTGTTGTAGTGGTGTAATAATGTGTTGTATTGTAGATATGTAGTGGTGTTATAATGTGTTGTATTGTAGGTGATGTAGTGGTGTAATAATGTGTTGTATTGTAGGTGATGTAGTGGTGTAATAATCTGTTGTATTGTAGGTGATGTAGTGGTGTAATAATGTGTTGTATTGTAGGTGATGTAGTGGCGTAATAATGTGTTATATTGTAGGTGATGTAGTGGTGTAATAATGTGCTGTATTGTAGGTGATGTAGTGGTGTAATAATGTGTTGTATTGTAGGTGATGTAGTGGTGTAATAATGTGTTATATTGTAGGTGATGTATTGTAGTAATGTGTTGTATTGTAGATGATGTTGTGGTGTAATAATGTGTTGTATTTTAGGTGATGTAGGGGTGTAATAATGTGTTGTATTGTAGGTGATGAAGTAGTGTAATAATGTGTTGTATTGTAGATGATGTAGTGGTGTAATAATGTGTTGTATTGTAGATGATGTTGTGGTGTAATAATGTGTTGTATTGTAGATGATGTAGTGGTGTAATAATGTGTTATATTGTAGGTGATGTAGTGGTGTAATAATGTGTTATATTGTAGGTGATGTAGTGGTGTAATAATGTGATGTAGTGGCGTAATAATGTGTTGTAGGTGATGTAGTGGTGTGATAATGTGTTGTATTGTAGGTGTTGTAGTGGTGTAATAATGTGTTGTATTGTAGATATGTAGTGGTGTGATAATGTGATGTAGTGGCGTAATAATGTGTTGTAGGTGATGTAGTGGTGTGATAATGTGTTGTATTGTAGGTGTTGTAGTGGTGTAATAATGTGTTGTATTGTAGATATGTAGTGGTGTTATAATGTGTTGTATTGTAGGTGATGTAGTGGTGTAATAATGTTTTGTATTGTAGGTGATGTAGTGGTGTAATAATCTGTTGTATTGTAGGTGATGTAGTGGTAATAATGTGTTGTATTGTAGGTGATGTAGTGGTGTAATAATGTGTTATATTGTAGGTGATGTAGTTGTGTAGTAATGTGTTGTATTGTAGATGATGTTGTGGTGTAATAATGTGTTGTATTGTAGATGATGTAGTGGTGTAATAATGTGTTATATTGTAGGTGATGTAGTGGTGTAATAATGTGTTATATTGTAGGTGATGTAGTGGTGTAATAATGTGATGTAGTGGCGTAATAATGTGTTGTAGGTGATGTAGTGGTGTGATAATGTGTTGTATTGTAGGTGTTGTAGTGGTGTAATAATGTGTTGTATTTTAGGTGATGTAGGGGTGTAATAATGTGTTGTATTGTAGGTGATGAAGTAGTGTAATAATGTGTTGTATTGTAGATGATGTAGTGGTGTAATAATGTGTTGTATTGTAGATGATGTTGTGGTGTAATAATGTGTTGTATTGTAGGTGATGTAGTGGTGTGATAATGTGATGTAGTGGTGTAATAATGTGTTGTATTGTAGGTGATGTAGTGGTGTAATAATGTGTGTAGTGGTGTATAATGTGTTGTATTGTAGGTTATGTAGTGGTGTAATAATGTGATGTAGTGGTGTAATAATGTGTTGTATTGTAGGTTATGTAGTGGTGTAATAATGTGATGTAGTGGTGTAATAATGTGTTGTATTGTAGGTGTTGTAGTGGTGTAATAATGTGATGTATGGTGTAATAATGTGTTGTATTGTAGGTGATGTAGTGGTGTAATAATGTGTTGTATTGTAGGTGATGTAGTGGTGTGATAATGTGATGTAGTGGTGTAATAATGTGTTGTATTGTAGGTGATGTAGTGGTGTAATAATGTGATGTATTGTAGGTGTAATAATGTGTTGTATTGTAGGTTATGTAGTGGTGTAATAATGTGATGTAGTGGTGTAATAATGTGTTGTATTGTAGGTGAGGTAGTGGTGTAATAATGTGATGTAGTGGTGTAATAATGTGTTGTATTGTAGGTGTTGTAGTGGTGTAATAATGTGATGTAGTGGTGTGATAATGTGTTGTAGTGGTGTAATAATGTGTTGTATTGTAGGTGATGTAGTGGTGTAATAATGTGTTGTATTGTAGGTGTTGTAGTGGTGTAATAATGTGATGTATTTTATATGTAGTGGTGTGATAATGTGATGTAGTGGCGTAATAATGTGTTGTAGGTGATGTAGTGGTGTGATAATGTGTTGTATTGTAGGTGTTGTAGTGGTGTAATAATGTGTTGTATTGTAGATATGTAGTGGTGTTATAATGTGTTGTATTGTAGGTGATGTAGTGGTGTAATAATGTGATGTATTGTAGGTGATGTAGTGGTGTAATAATCTGTTGTATTGTAGGTGATGTAGTGGCGTAATAATGTGTTATATTGTAGGTGATGTAGTGGTGTAATAATGTGTTATATTGTAGGTGATGTAGTGGTGTAATAATGCTGTATTGTAGGTGATGTAGTGGTGTAATAATGTGTTATATTGTAGGTGATGTAGTGGTGTAATAATGTGTTATATTGTAGGTGATGTAGTGGTGTAGTAATGTGTTGTATTGTAGATGATGTTGTGGTGTAATAATGTGTTGTATTTTAGGTGATGTAGGGGTGTAATAATGTGTTGTATTGTAGGTGATGTAGTGGTGTAATAATGTGTTGTATTGTAGGTGATGTAGTGGTGTAATAATGTGTTGTATTGTAGATGATGTTGTGTGTAATAATGTGTTGTATTGTAGATATGTATGGTGTAATAATGTGTTGTAGGTGATGTAGTGGTGTAATAATGTGTTATATTGTAGGTGATGTAGTGGTGTAATAATGTGATGTGATGTAGTGCGTAATAATGTGTTGTAGGTGATGTAGTGGTGTGATAATGTGTTGTATTGTAGGTGTTGTAGTGGTGTAATAATGTGTTGTATTGTAGATATGTAGTGGTGTGATAATGTGATGTAGTGGCGTAATAATGTGTTGTAGGTGATGTAGTGGTGTGATAATGTGTTGTATTGTAGGTGTTGTAGTGGTGTAATAATGTGTTGTATTGTAGATATGTAGTGGTGTTATAATGTGTTGTATTGTAGGTGATGTAGTGGTGTAATAATGTTTTGTATTGTAGGTGATGTAGTGGTGTAATAATGTGTTGTATTGTAGGTGATGTAGTGGTAATAATGTGTTGTATTGTAGGTGATGTAGTGGTGTAATAATGTGTTATATTGTAGGTGATGTAGTGGTGTAATAATGTGTTGTATTGTAGGTGATGTAGTGTGTGGTGTAATAATGTGTTGTATTGTAGGTGATGTAGTGGTGTAATAATGTGTTATATTGTAGGTGATGTAGTGGTGTAATAATGTGTTATATTGTAGGTGATGTAGTGGTGTAAATAATGTGATGTAGTGGTGTAATAATGTGTTGTATGATGTAGTGGTGTGATAATGTGTTGTATTGTAGGTGTTGTAGTGGTGTAATAATGTGTTGTATTGTAGGTGATGTAGGGGTGTGTAATGGTGTTGTATTGTAGGTGATGTAGTGTAATAATGTGTTGTATTGTAGATGATGTAGTGGTGTAATAATGTGTTGTATGATGTAGATGATGTTGTGGTGTAATAATGTGTTGTATTGTAGATGATGTAGTGGTGTAATAATGTGTTATATTGTAGGTGATGTAGTGGTGTAATAATGTGTTATATTGTAGGTGATGTAGTGGTGTAATAATGTGATGTAGTGGCGTAATAATGTGTTGTAGGTGATGTAGTGGTGTGATAATGTGTTGTATTGTAGGTGTTGTAGTGGTGTAATAATGTGTTGTATTGTAGATATGTAGTGGTGTGATAATGTGATGTAGTGGCGTTAATGTGTTGTAGGTGATGTAGTGGTGTGATAATGTGTTGTATTGTAGGTGTTGTAGTGGTGTAATAATGTGTTGTATGATGTAGTATGTAGTGGTGTTATAATGTGTTGTATTGTAGGTGATGTAGTGGTGTAATAATGTGTTGTATTGTAGGTGATGTAGTGGTGTAATAATGTGATGTAGTGATGTAGTGGTAATAATGTGTTGTATTGTAGGTGATGTAGTGGTGTAATAATGTGTTGTAGGTGATGTAGGTGTTGTATGTATTGTAGGTGATGTAAATAATGTGTTGTATTGTAGGTGATGTAGTGGTGTAATAATGTGTTGTATTGTAGGTGATGTAGTGGTGTAATAATGTGTTGTATTGTAGATGTAGTGGTGTTATAATGTGTTGTATTGTTGATGTAGTGGTGTAATGTGTTGTATTGTAGGTGATGTAGTGATGTATGTATGTAGTGTGTGTATTGTAGGTGATGTAGTGGTGTAATATGTAGTGGTGTTGTATTGTAGGTGATGTAGTGGTAGTGGTGTATAAGGTGATGTAGTGGTAATAATGTGTTGTATTGTAGGTGATGTAGTGGTGTAATAATGTGTTGTATTGTAGGTATTGTAGTGGTGTAATAATGTGTTGTATTGTAGGTGATGTAGTGGTGTAATAATGTGTTGTATTGTAGGTGATGTAGTGGTGTAATAATGTGTTGTATTGTAGTGTGTAATAATGTGTTGTATTGTAGGTGATGTAGTGGTAATAATGTGTTGTATTGTAGTATTGTATGTAGTGGTGTAATAATGTGTTGTATTGTAGGTGATGTAGTGGTAATAATGTGTTGTATTGTAGGTGATGTAGTGGTGTAATAATGTGATGTAGTGTTGTGTAATAATGTGTTAGTGATGTTGTAGGGTGATGTAGTGGTGTAATAATGTGTTGTATTGTAGGTGATGTAGTGGTAATAATGTGTTGTATAATGTATTGGTGATGTAGTGGTGTAATAATGTGTTGTATTGTAGGTGATGTAGTGGTGTAATAATGTGTTGTATTGTAGTGTAGTGGTGTAATAATGTGTATGTAGTGTTGTATTGTAGGTGATGTAGTGGTGTGGTGTAATAATGTGTTGTAGTAGTGATGTAGTGGGTAATAATGTGTTGTATTGTAGGTGATGTAGTGGTGTAATAATGTGTTGTGTGTTGTATTGTAGTGGTGTAATAATGTGTTGTATTGTAGGTGTTGTAGTGGTGTAATAATAATGTGTGTAGTGGTGTATGTTGTATTGTGATGTAGTGGTGTAATAATGTGTTGTATTGTTGTATTGTAGGTGATGTAGTGGTGTAATAATGTGTTGTATTGTAGTGGTGTAATAATGTGTTGTATTGTAGGTAGTGTGTAATAATGTGTTGTATTGTAGGTGATGTAGTGGTGTAATAATGTGTTGTATTGTAGGTGATGTAGTGGTGTAATAATGTGTTGTATTGTAGGTGATGTAGTGGTGTAATAATGTGTTGTATTGTAGGTGATGTAGTGGTGTAATAATGTGTTGTATTGTAGGTGATGTAGTGGTGTAATAATGTGATAATAATGTGTTGTATTGTAGGTGATGTAGTGGTGTAATAATGTGTTGTATTGTAGGTGATGTAGTGGTGTAATAATGTGTTGTATTGTAGGTGTTGTAGTGGTGTAATAATGTGTTGTATTGTAGTGGTAGTGGTGTAATAATGTGTTGTATTGTAGTGGTGTATAATGTATTGTAGGTGTGTGGTGTAATAATGTGAATAATGTGTTGTATGTTGTAGGTGATGTAGTGGTGTAATAATGTGTTGTATTGTAGGTGATGTAGTGGTGTAATAATCTGTTGTATTGTAGGTGATGTAGTGGTGTAATAATGTGATGTAGTGGTGTAATAATGTGTTGTATTGTAGGTGATGTAGTGGCGTAATAATGTGTTATATTGTAGGTGATGTAGTGGTGTAATAATGTGTTGTAGGGTGATGTAGTGGTGTAATAATGTGTTGTATTGTAGGTGATGTAGTGGTGTAATAATGTGTTGTATTGTATTAGTGTAATAATGTAATAATGTGTTGTATTGTAGGTGATGTAGTGGTGTAATAATGTGATTGTAGGTGTGGTGTAATAATGTGTTGTATTGTAGGTGATGTAGTGGTGTAATAATGTGATGTAGTGGTGTAGATATGTAGTGGTGTTATAATGTGTTGTATTGTAGGTGATGTAGTGGTGTAATAATGTGTTGTATTGTAGGTGTGGTGTAATGTAGTGGTGTAATAATGTGTTGTATTGTAGGTGATAATGTATTGTAGGTGTTGTAGTGGTGTAATAATGTGTTGTATTGTAGGTGATGTAGTGGTAATAATGTGTTGTGTATAATGTAGGGTGATGTAGTGGTGTAATAATGTGATTAGTGATGTAGTGGTAATAATGTGTTGTATTGTAGGTGATGTAGTGGTGTAATAATGTGATGTAGGTGAAGTAGTGTGTATTGTAGGTGATTGTAGTGGTGTAATAATGTAATAATGTGTTGTATTGTAGGTGATGTAGTGGTGTAATAATGTGATGTAGTGGTGTAATAATGTGTTGTATTGTAGGTGATGTAGTGGTGTAATAATGTGTTGTATTGTAGTGGTGTTGTAGTGGTGTAATAATGTGATGTATGGTGTAATAATGTGTTGTATTGTATGTAGTGGTGTAATAATGTGTTGTAGTGGTTGTAATAATGTAATAATGTGTTGTATTGTAGGTGATGTAGTGGTGTAATGATGTAGTGTGTTGTATTGTAGGTGATGTAGTGGTGTAATAATGTGTTGTGTGGTGTATGTAAAGGTGTAATAATGTGTTGTATTGTAGGTGATGTAGTGTAGTGGTGTAAGTGGTGTAATGTGATGTAGGTGATGTAGTGGTGTAATAATGTGTTGTATTGTAGGTGATGTAGTGGTGTAATAATGTGATGTAGTGGTTTAATAATGTGATGTAGTGGTGTAATAATGTGTTGTGATGTAAATAATGTGTGTAATAATAATGTGTTGTATTGTAGGTGATGTAGTGCTGTAATAATGTGTTGTATTGTAGGTGATGTAGTGGTGTAATAATGTGTTGTATTGTAGGTGATGTAGTGGTGTAATAATGTGTTGTATTGTAGGTGTTGTAGTGGTGTAATAATGTGATGTAGTGGTGTAATAATGTGTTGTATTGTAGGTGATGTAGTGGTGTAATAATGTGTTGTATTGTAGGTGATGTAGTGGTGTGATAATGTGATGTAGTGGTGTAATAATGTGTTGTATTGTAGGTGATGTAGTGGTGTAATAATGTGATGTAGTGGTGTAATAATGTGTTGTATTGTAGGTGATGTAGTGGTGTAATAATGTGATGTAGTGGTGTAATAATGTGTTGTATTGTAGGTGATGTAGTGGTGTAATAATGTGATGTAGTGGTGTAATAATGTGTTGTATTGTAGGTGTTGTAGTGGTGTAATAATGTGATGTAGTGGTGTAATAATGTGTTGTATTGTAGGTGATGAAGTAGTGTAATGTGTTGTATTGTAGGTGTTGTAGTGGTAATAATGTGCCTTAAGGCTCAGAACACTCTTAGTCAAAGGTCAGGAATTAACAGTGACCCATTAAGCCACGCAGATAAATACTCCATCAGCATGCCAGCTTTCCATTTCAAATTTGCCCTCATTCAGTGCTGTATGGGCCTTCCAGACAAAAATGCATCCGGTTACACGTTTTTTGATGATGTGGCTATTGTAATCGACTCTAAGGCAAGTGGGCTCAGACACTGAAAAGGAGATTTTTCCAGGCTAAGGTTCATCTCTGGATTGTATATATACTGCTCTTGCGATTATTTTAGGGGATGTGACAAATGTGAAAATGTCCTTAAGGTTTCCAGACTTTTTTTTTCTCTCTCATTTAATCATTTGTGATAAAATCATAGGATAACGTGAATTCAAAATTCAGATACGATCGCCTATGACCACTAGGGGGCAATTCATTTCAATGTACCGTTGTCTCGACCACCTACCAGCAAGACGGCGCTCACCTTACTGCTGTCCCCGACCCACTCAGCAACAATGGTATTAATGCCAATTTAGGTTCTCTGTTGTGTTCCTTTCCTCCATGTTCTCAGTGGTCAGTACTTCTCATCAAGGTATCAAGGTCGTTGCAGTGATGTATGACAGCGTGTTCATAGAAGTCCAACAATCTGTTGTTAACACGCTTTGTACTTGCAGAGCAATCATTGTACAATTTCTCCATCTGGGCCATCACAGTCTTGTAGTCTGGTTCTAGATATGCCATCAGGGTATTGAACCCGACCTCTATCCGCATAACTGCAATCATGTAATCAGCTCTGTGGTTTTTCTCACTCTTTTTTTCTATTTTACCGGGCAAGTCAGTTAAGAACAAATTCTTATTTACAATGACGGCCTTGGAACAGTGGGTTGCCTTGTTCAGGGGCAGAACGACAAATTTTTACATTGTCAGCTCGGGGATTCGATCTTGCAAACTTTCGGTTACTAATCCAACGCTCTAACCACTAGGCTACCCTGCCACCCCAACGCTCTAACCACCAGGCTACCCTGCCACCCCAACGCTCTAACCACCAGGCTACCCTGCCGCCCCAACACTCTAACCACCAGGCTACCCTGCCGCCCCAACACTCTAACCACCAGGCTACCCTGCCGCCCCAACGCTCTAACCACCAGGCTACCACCCAACACTCTAACCACCAGGCTACCACCCAATGCTCTTACCACCAGGCTACCCTGCCGCCCCAACACTCTAACCACCAGGCTACCCTGCCGCCCCAACGCTCTAACCACCAGGCTACCCAGCCGCCCCAATGCTCTTACCACCAGGCTACCACCCAACGCTCTAACCACCAGGCTACCCTGCCGCCCCAACGCTCTAACCACCAGGCTACCCTGCCGCCCCAACGCTCTTACCACCAGGCTACCACCCAACGCTCTAACCACCAGGCTACCCAGCCGCCCCAACACTCTAACCACCAGGCTACCCTGCCGCCCCAACGCTCTAACCACCAGGCTATCCTGCCGCCCCAACGCTCTAACCACCAGGCTACCCTGCCACCCCAATGCTCTAACCACCAGGCTACCCTGCCGCCCCAACGCTCTAACCACCAGGCTACCCTGCCGCCCCTACGCTCTAACCACCAGGCTACCCTGCCGCCCCAACGCTCTAACCACCAGGCTACCACCCAACGCTCTAACCACCAGGCTACCCTGCCGCCCCAACGCTCTAACCACCAGGCTGCCACATTACCATTAAATGGTGCTTTAATTCTTGAAAATCTAAGCTGACATGGTATTGTTTTAAGAAGGCCATACCATGGATCATTTAGCTATTTGATATTGAATTGTAGGACCCCTGATGAAATATTGAATTTGGCCTTTACTACTGTAGCCCATAGAAATAAAGTCAAAAAAGGAATATGGTTTTGAAGTGTCTGTCCTATAGCTAGGAGATACTGCATAAGAAAGCTCAGGAAATATAAATATACAGTACTATTCAAAAGTTTGGGGTCACTTAGAAATGTCCTTGTTTTTGAAAGAAAAGCAACGAAAATTGTCCATTTAAAATAACATCAAATTGATCAGAAATACAGTTTAGACGTGAATGTTGTAAATGACTACTGTAGCTGGAAACAGCTGATTTAAAACAAAAAACATGAATATCTACATAGGTGTACAGAAGCCATCACTCCTGTGTTCCAATGGCACATTGTCTTAGCTAATCCAAGTTTATAATTTTAAAAGGCTAATTGATCATTAGAAAACCCTTTTGCAATTGTGAGCAGAGCTGAAAACTGTTGTGCTAATTAAAGAATCAATAAAAATTGTATTATTTAGACTAGTTGAGTATCTGGAGCATCAGCATCTGTGGTTTTGATTACAGGCTCAAAATGGCCAGAAACTAAGCACTTTCTTCTGAAACTCGAATAGACTGACGAGTTTCAGAAGAAAGTTATTGACTCTGTACCGTAACACCCTGTATATCGCCTCCACATTGACTCTGTACTGGTACCCCCTGTATAGAGCCTCCACATTGACTCTGTACTGGTACCCCCTGTATATAGCCTCCACATTGACTCTGTACCGTAACACCCTGTATATAGCCTCCACATTGACTCTGTAACGTAACACCCTGTATATAGCCTCCACATTGACTCTGTACTGGTACCCCCTGTATATAGCCTCCACATTGACTCTGTACTAGTACCCCCTGTATATAGCCTCCACATTGACTCTGTACTAGTACCCCCTGTATATAGCCTCCACATTGACTCTGTACTGGTACCCCCTGTATATAGCCTCCACATTGACTCTGTACCGGTATCCCCTGTATATAGCCTCCACATTGACTCTGTACTGGTACCCCCTGTATATAGCCTCCACATTGACTCTGTACCGGTACCCCCTGTATATAGCCTCCACATTGACTCTGTACTAGTACCCCCTGTATATAGCCTCCACATTGACTCTGTACTGGTACCCCCTGTATATAGCCTCCACATTGACTCTGTACCGGTACCCCCTGTATATAGCCTCCACATTGACTCTGTACTGGTACCCCCTGTATATAGCCTCCACATTGACTCTGTACCGGTACCCCCTGTATATAGCCTCCACATTGACTCTGTACCGGTATATAGCCTCCACATTGACTCTGACTGTATATAGCCTCCACATTGACTCTGTACCGGTACCCCCTGTATATAGCCTCCACATTGACTCTGTACCCCCCTGTATATAGCCTCCACATTGACTCTGTACCCTGTATATAGCCTCCACATTGACTCTGTACCGTAATACCCTGTATATAGCCTCCACAGAGACTCTGTACCGGTACCCCCTGTATATAGCCTCCACATTGACTCTGTACCGGTACCCCCTGTTTATAGCCTCCACATTGACTCTGTACCGGTACCCCCTGTATATAGCCTCCACATTGACTCTGTACCGGTACCCCCTGTATATAGCCTCCACATTGACTCTGTACCGGTACCCCCTGTGTATAGCCCCCTGTGTATTGGTGGGCTATAGATGGACTATTGGTGGGCTATAGATGGACTATTGGTGGGCTATAGATGGGCTATAGATGGGCTATTGGTTTGTTTTAGATGGGCTATTGGTGGGCTATAGATGGGCTATAGATGGGCTATAGATGGACTATTGGTGGGCTATAGATGGGCTATTGGTGGGCTATAGATGGGCTATTGGTGGGCTATAGATGGGCTATTGGTGGGCTATAGATGGACTATTGGTGGGCTATAGATGGACTATAGATGGTCTATTGGTGGGCTATAGATGGACTATTGGTGGGCTATTGGTGGGCTATAGATGGGCTATTGGTGGGCTATAGATGGACTATAGATGGACTATTGGTGGGCTATAGATGGACTGTAGATTGACTATTGGTGGGCTATTGGTGGGCTATAGATGGACTATTGGTGGGCTATAGATGGACTATAGATTGACTATTGGTGGGCTATTGGTGGGCTATAGATGGGCTATTGGTGGGCTATAGATGGACTATTGGGGGCTATTGGTGGGCTATAGATGGACTATAGATGGACTATAGATGGACTATTGGTGGGCTATAGATGGGCTATTGGTGGGCTATAGATGGGCTATAGATGGACTATTGGATGGGATGGACTATAGATGGACTATTGGTGGGCTATAGATGGGCTATAGATGGGCTATTGGTGGGCTATAGATGGACTATTGGTGGGCTATTGGTGGGCTATAGATGGGCTATTGGTGGGCTATAGATGGACTATTGGTGGGCTATAGATGGACTGTAGATGGACTATTGGTGGGCTATAGATGGACTATTGGTGGGCTATAGATGGGCTATTGGTGGGCTATTGGTGGGCTATAGATGGGCTATAGATGGACTATTGGTGGGCTATTGGTGGGCTATAGATGGGCTATTGGTGGGCTATAGATGGACTATAGATGGACTATTGGTGGGCTATAGATGGACTGGACTATTGGTAGATGGACTATTGGTGGGCTATAGATGGACTATTGGACTGGGGACTATAGATTGGTGGGCTATAGATTGACTATTGGTGGGCTATTGGTGGGCTATAGATGGGCTATATATGGGCTATTGGTGGGCTATAGATGGACTATTGGTGGGCTATAGATGGGCTATTGGTGGGCTATTGGTGGGCTATAGGTGGGCTATGGGCTATAGATGGACTATTGGTGGGCTATAGATGGACTATAGATGGACTATTGGTGGGCTATAGATGGACTATTGGATGGGCTATTGGTGGGCTATAGATGGGCTATTGGTGGGCTATTGGTGGACTATAGATGGGCTATTGGTGGGCTATAGATGGACTGTAGATGGACTATTGGTGGGCTATAGATGGACTATTGGTGGGCTATAGATGGGCTATAGATGGACTATTGGTGGGCTATAGATGGACTATTGGTGGGCTATAGATGGGCTATAGATGGACTATTGGTGGGCTATAGATGGGCTATTGGTGGGCTATAGATGGGCTATTGGTGGGCTATAGATGGGCTATAGATGGGCTATTGGTGGGCTATAGATGGGCTATTGGTGGGCTATAGATGGGCTATTGGTGGGCTATAGATGGGCTATTGGTGGGCTATTGGTGGGCTATAGATGGGACTATTGGTGGGCTATAGATGGACTATAGATGGTCTATTGGTGGGCTATAGATGGACTATTGGTGGGCTATTGGTGGGCTATAGATGGGCTATTGGTGGGCTATAGATGGACTATAGATGGACTATTGGTGGGCTATAGATGGACTGTAGATGGACTATTGGTGGGCTATAGATGGACTATTGGTGGGCTATAGATGGACTATAGATGGACTATTGGTGGGCTATAGATGGACTATTGGTGGGCTATAGATGGACTATAGATGGACTATTGGTGGGCTATAGATGGGCTATTGGTGGGCTATAGATGGGCTATTGGTGGGCTATAGATGGGCTATTGGTGGGCTATAGATGGACTATTGGTGGGCTATAGATGGGCTATAGATGGGCTATTGGTGGGCTATAGATGGGCTATTGGTGGGCTATAGATAGACTATTGGTGGGCTATTGGTGGGCTATAGATGGGCTATTGGTGGGCTATTGGTGGGCTATAGATGGGCTATAGATGGACTATTGGTGGGCTATAGATGGACTATTGGTGGGCTATAGATGGGCTGTAGATGGACTATTGGTGGGCTATAGATGGACTATTGGTGGGCTATAGATGGGCTATAGATGGACTATTGGTGAGTTATTGGTGGGATATAGATGGTCTATTGGTGGGCTACTGGTGAGCTATAGATGGTCTATTGGTGGGCTATTGTTTGACTATTTGTAGACAGACTACAATATGAGCCAAAGCTAGAGGATGTTATATAATATAAGTGATGAACTACAATGTACAGGAACATTTGTCGGTCACTATAAAGACATAGGACACACACAATAACATTTGGTTTTTATTATTCATTTAATCTTTTGGTTGGAATTGAACACTTGCTAATACATACCATTGCACATTTCATGTTTATATTGTAGATCACGGCAGATCAAATGCACGTTTTTGATGACAGTCTGGTCTTGTGATTTGTGCATATTTGAGGTACACTAATGTTTTGGTCAAGTTTACATAACTTAAATTGTAAATCAGAAGTTATCAAATGAGATAATAACCTCCGTTGTAAAATACACTGTTGTGGACTGTAGTCGCCATAGAAATAGAATCAATTAGAATATGTTTCATTCATACACATTGACAGATGACCAATAATACTAAATTATAATATTCTTTGTGAAGCACTTCATTCAACTCGACTCAAAACATTTGAAAAATAAAGAATACATTTCCAAAACCACTAAAGGCTATATTATGAAATTGTCCTGTACAAAGAGTTTGTCTCTTTACCAGGGTTGGGGTCGATTCCATTTCAATTCAGAAAGTAAACCAAATTACGATTACAATTCAACATTTTACTAATTGTAAAGCATTGAAGAGTATTGAAATAGAAATGTGGGTGTACAATCTCTGAATGGACTGGAATTGAATCGACCCGGCTCTCTTACTGCCCCAACGAGTGTCTCGAAACCAGTTCCACGATTCTGATTTTGGAGACGCACAAGTCTGTAACTTCTCAGTCACTGCATATGGAAAACTGTATCCATACACTGGATATGAACATATTGACATTTGACACATATTTAGAGGTGCATTTTTACTCAATAGGAAGGTACATAATAAGCGGTTGATAATGTACATATGATGTATAAATACGAACAGTCAAAAAGTATCAAACTATCTACCGTTTTATGTATTGTTTTTTGAAAACCAAAAAGAACATCTCTGTGTTAACTGTAAGGGCTCACACACACTGGCAACACATCCAACACAGAAGGTAACTGAGGAATGCCACGTTTTGTACAACTTCACGCACCCTGGTACGCCTTCACCTCTACCACTCCGACGCACCTTCCCTATTGAAACGCGTTGAGTTGGCTTCGTCCTTTTACTCTGCATTGCTCAGTGTGAAAGGTTCCTTAAGTCTCTGGGTAAATACATTGTGTCGTGTGCCTATTTGGTCTACTTGTCGGCCACCACCTCAGATATATCCTCGGGCCGGACTGACTTGACTGTTGACTCCATGTCGGTGATCCTCTGTTTAATCTTGCCCTGGCCGGATGTGAACTCAGCCATGATCTTGGCCAACTTGGACGTCATGATTTCCATATTGCTCTCCAGCCTGAGGATCTTCTCCTCCATGTCCTTGGGGTCGGCACCTGCATTAGCGATTTCCTCATCGATCATGTTGTCCTTCATCAGCGTAGCCTTTCCCTTCTCTTCCAGGATCTTCTTGGCTTCGGGATACTCGGTGAGAGCCTCCATGAGATCATCTTTCGACAGAGCGAAGAGGTCAGAGTAACCCACGCTCCTGATGTTGGCCGTTCTCCTGTTACCAGCTTTGGAACCCTTGATGCCTAGGATACTGATATCTCCAAAGTACGCTCCGTCGCTGAGCACACACCACTGTGTCACCCCGTCTTCCGCAACCACAGCGAGCTTCCCTTCCTTAATGATGTACATCTCTCTGCCGATGTCTCCCTTCTTACAGATGTAATCTCCTGGGGAGAACACCTGAGGCTGCAGCTTCATCACCAACTCAATAAGCAGCCCAGCCTCGCATTCCTGGAAGATTTTCACTTTCTTCAGGGTATCCAGATGGACGTCAATGGCAATCTCGGCCTTTAGCTTGTCCGGCAGGTTCTTCAGCACCTCCTTCTCATCGCAGGTCTTCTTCTCCGTCCAGAGGTAGTCGAACCACTTGATGACCCTGGCCTCCAGATCCTTGGAGACCTTACGGAACTGCATGTATTGCTTGATGGAGTCGATCTTAGCCTGGAAGTCCGCACGGTTTTTGTTCATGTTGGAGATCATGGCGCCAACATTACCGACAATGGTGGCGAAAATCAGCACACCGATGAGGAAGTCGGCGACCACGAAGAGGTACTCAAAGTCCCTGACGGGGGGCGGGGTTTCTCCGATGGTGGTCAGGGTCAGGGTCGACCAATAGAGACAGTAGATGTACTTTCTGGAAAGGCGGCCGTGCTCAGGGTGGCTGATGTTTGGGTACACCCAGGTGTCGGACCCAAACCCGATGATCTTGGAGATGGCGAAGAAGATGCAGGCGTTCCAGTGGATGATGATCAGGATGTAAAGTACCAGGTTGCTGATTCGGAAAACGTTGGGGAAGCTGGTTCTGGTTTCTGTGCGGTCAAAGTACTCAAAGAGGCGGTTCATCTTTGCAAGCCGGTTCAGTCTGAACTCGGGGTTGTTGATGCCCACTTTCAGAAAAAGCAGGTCTGTGGGTATCATTGAAATTATGTCCCATTTGAACTGTTCCGTTTGTCTGTATTTGTCTAGAAGCTTTTGTTTGTCTTTCACAAGCAGCCCCTGTTCCAAATAACCTATTAAGATAATGAAGAGAAAATGTCATAAGTGAAAATCAAAAATAAATCAAATAATCACAAACAAAAGTTAAATAATGTTGACTGCATGGAAGTGTCTACTGCCTCTCTTGCTTGACAAATCATAAATGATCAAAGAAACCCCTACTTGCATTGGTTCAAATCCACACTGGTCTTTAAATCACAGCCCCACCCGTCTTCCCACCCCAGCCCCACCGGTCTTCCCACCCCAGCTCTACCTTTCTTCACATCCCAGCCCCACCGGTCTTCCCATCCCCACCAGTCTTCCCACCCCAGCCCCACCAGTCTTCACTTCCCAGCCCCACCGGTCTTCCCACCCCAGCCCCACCGGTCTTCCCACCCCAGCCCCACCGGTCTTCCCACCCCAGCCCCACCTTTCTTCCCACCCCAGCCCCACCTTTCTTCCCACCCCAGCCCCACCTTTCTTCCCACCCCAGCCCCACCTTTCTTCCCACCCCAGCCCCACCTTTTCCCACCCCAGCCCCACCGGTCTTCCCACCCCAGCCCCACCGGTCTTCCCACCCCAGCCCCACCTTTCTTCCCACCCCAGCCCCACCGGTCTTCCCACCCCAGCCCCACCTTTCTTCCCACCCCAGCCCCACCTCTTCCCACCCCAGCCCCACCGGTCTTCCCACCCCAGCCCCACCTTTCTTCCCACCCCAGCCCCACCGGTCTTCCCACCCCAGCCCCACCGGTCTTCCCCACCCCAGCCCCACCTTTCTTCCCACCCCAGGTCTTCCCACCCCAGCCCCACCGGTCTTCCCACCCCAGCCCCACCGGTCTTCTCAGCCCCAGCCCCACCGGTTTCCCCCACCCCAGCCCCACCCCAGCCCCAACGGTCTTCCCACCCCAGCCCCACCGGTCTTCCCAGCCCCACCGGTCTTCACACTACGTTCCCTCGAACTGTCTCCCTGCTCATCCCGTTCTATCAAACTGGAAAAATACCTGCTATGTGTTTTTAGACGAAGAACCTCACCTGTTCTAGACCTGACGAATGTGTCTGCGTAGTAAACTAAGTCTGAGGTGTAGTCCAGGACAATCCACAGCATTGTGTAAGTGTTCTGGAGTTCGTTAAAACATGCCCTGTTGGACGACAAAACAACAGTCAACAACAATATACAACATTAAAAAAAATAACACAACAAACATTCAACAGCAAAAATCGGATATATTCCCTTTGTAAGATAAAATGAAGTGAACTATACTGTATCAGAACAAACCTGGTCACAAGCATCATCAGGTTGTAGAAACATGGTGCTGCTATGATGGTGAGCCATGTGTAGTATTTGTCTGTTGATGGGTCCATGATCCAAATCTCTTTCCTGAAACATGACCGCACAGTTTTCAATCAAATCAAATGTATTTATATTGCCCTTCTTACATCAGCTGATATCTCTAAGTGCTGTACAGAAACCCAGCCTAAAACCCCAAACAGCAAGCAATGCAGGTGTAGAAGCACGGTGGCTAGGAAAAACTCCCTAGAAAGAAACCTTGAGAGGAACCAGGCTATGAGGGGTGGCCTCAATCACAAAGGGGTTGAGTGACAAGATTGACCCCATCTTGCATATACAATACATTACAACGGAACAACATTTGTTAATGTCTGTTCTGACATGGTAGAATCAATGGCCACCGTGTTCAATGTTGGTAAAACAAAGGCTACCCTTCTCTCCTGTGTGTGTTCTTACCGACACCCAAGTAGTGTTACTCTCCCACCTATCCATGTTTTATGTTAGTGTAGCATGCTGCCAGATGTGCCTTATCCTTCACATCTTGGGGCAGACGACCAATCAGACTACAGTCATACTTACGGGGGCTCCTCCTTCTTCTTCTCCTCCTTCTTAGGCTCCTCCTTCTTAGGCTCCTCCTTCTTAGGCTCCTCCTCTTTCTTCTCCTCCTTCTCCTCCTCTTTCTTCTCCTCTTTCTCCTCCTCTTTCTTCTCATCTTCTTGCGCTTCCTGTTTTTTTTCCTCTTTCTTTATTTCGTCCTTCTTGTCATCTTTTTTGCTATGGATAATGGATGTTTATTTTTCATGTTGTTGAGGATTAAGATGATCTATAAGTGACTTTCTAGGGTATTTATGGCAGACTATTGACAGACTATTGGTGGACTAAGTGGCATACTATTGGTAGACTATTGGTGGACTATCATAGTACAATATGAGCCAACGCTAGTGGAAAGGTCGTTACTTGCCTAGGGGGCATTGATACTCTACAGCAGGGTTCCCCAATAGGCGGCCCGTGGGCCGAATCTCATTTTATTTGCCTCCCCAAGTTTTCTGAACAATTTTTATTTTATTTAATCATTTTTGTTGTTGGGCATGAAATAATGTAAAATCACTAGGAAATCAGCTCAAAGTTATTTTAATTTAGAACATCTGTTTCCAAGTAGTCCCACGCATAAATAATATGTGATCGTATCCCAATGTAATCAAGGTAGGAGATTATTCTGTTATCGTCAAATACTATATATGATTGGGATTCTTGCGGTCAATTTGCAGTGTATTAAATATTTATTTATTTATAACTATGTTCTGGTCCCCCCGACCATCGACTCAAGGACAATCGGCATATGCCTGAATGTAATTGTGGACCCCTGCTGTACAGAAACAGAAAGAGGGCAATCATATCCAGTGGAAACAGTCCCATAGGGTTTCAGAGGACATTACCGTATGTGAAAGTGCAGGTTATACGACAGCCATGTAGGTGGCAGCACCACTCCTACTTATGTTCACCATACAGTTCACTTCTCATGAGACTAACTTCAATTTTACATTGACATAAATATAAAATGGTATAGTTCACTGAATGTTGAATAAGGAGAAGAAGTTTATACTTAATTGTACTTTTAGATGTATCTTTTTGAAATACAATATCAAACAGTGGCCTAAACCAGTGTAATCAAGATCAGGACTTTCAACAATGCATTCTAAAGAAGACTAAAACTACTATATATGTAATCCATTAAAAGCTATTTAATAATGATCCCAAATGGGACCTCTCAAACAATGACAGTGTCTTTTCATTCTATAGCTGCAACTAAAATCCAACTGGAGCAACTGCTATTGACACAGCAGATCTTTACATGCTTATCTATGTCTATAGAACTATTATGTCTATAGAACTATGGTCTATAAAACTATTATGTCTATAGAACTATTATGTCTATAAAACTATTATGTCTATAAAATTATGTCTATATATTATGTCTATAAAACTATTATGTCTATAAACTATTATGTCTATTATGTCTATAGAACTACTATTATGTCTATAAAACTATTATGTCTATAAAACTATTATGTCTATAAACTATTATGTCTATACTATTATGTCTATAGTCTATAAAACTATTATGTCTATAGAACTATTATGTCTATAGAACTATTATTATGTCTATAAACTATTATGTCTATAAAACTATTATGTCTATAGAACTATTATGTCTATAAACTATTATGTCTATAGATACTATTATGTCTATAGAACTATTATGTCTATAAACTATTATGTCTATAAAACTATTATGTCTATAAAACTATTATGTCTATAGAACTATTATGTCTATAGAACTATTATGTCTATAGAACTATTATGTCTATAAAACTATTATGTCTATTATGTCTATAAACTATTATGTCTATAAACTATTATGTCTATAAACTATTATGTCTATAGAACTATTATGTCTATAGAACTATTATGTCTATAGAACTATTATGTCTATAGAACTATTATGTCTAACTATTATGTCTATAAACTATTATGTCTATAAAATTATGTCTATAGAACTATGTCTATAGAACTATTATGTCTATAGAACTATTATGTCTATAAAACTATTATGTCTATAGAACTATTATGTCTATAGAACTATTATGTCTATAGAACTATTATGTCTATAAACTATTATGTCTATAACTATTATGTCTAACTATTATGTCTATAAAACTATTATGTCTATAAAACTATTATGTCTATAGAACTATTATGTCTATAAAACTATTATGTCTAACTATTATGTCTATAGAACTATTATGTCTATAGAACTATTATGTCTATAGAACTATTATGTCTATACTATTATGTCTATAGAACTATTATGTCTATAGAACTATTATGTCTATAGAACTATTATGTCTATAGATACTATTATGTCTATAGAACTATTATGTCTATAGATACTATTATGTCTATAGAGAACTATTATGTCTATAGAACTATTATGTCTACTATTATGTAGAACTATATGATACTATTATGTCTATAGAACTATTATGTCTATAGAACTATTATGTCTATAAACTATTATGTCTAACTATTATGTCTATAGAACTATTATGTCTATAAAACTATTATGTCTATAAAACTATTATGTCTATTGAACTATTATGTCTATAGAACTATTATGTCTATAAACTATTATGTCTATAAACTATTATGTCTATAGAACTATTATGTCTATAAAACTATTATGTCTATAAAACTATAAAACTATGTCTATAAAACTATTATGTCTATAAACTATTATGTCTATAAAACTATTATGTCTATAAAACTATTATGTCTATAAAACTATTATGTCTATAAAACTATTATGTCTATAAACTATTATGTCTATAAACTATTATGTCTATAAAACTATTATGTCTATAAAACTATTATGTCTATAGAACTATTATGTCTATAAAACTATTATGTCTATAAAACTATTATGTCTATAAACTATTATGTCTATAAACTATTATGTCTATAGAACTATTATGTCTATAGAACTATTATGTCTATAGAACTATTATGTCTATAAAACTATTATGTCTATAGAACTATGGTCTATAAAACTATTATGTCTATAGAACTATTATGTCTATAGAACTATTATGTCTATAGAACTATTATGTCTATAGAACTATTATGGTCTATAAAACTATTATGTCTATAAACTATTATGTCTATAGAACTATTATGTCTATAGAACTATTATGTCTATAGAACTATTATGTCTATAAAACTATTATGTCTATAGAACTATTATGTCTATAGAACTATTATGTCTATAGAACTATTATGTCTATAGAACTATTATGTCTATAGAACTATTATGTCTATTATGTCTATAGAACTAATGTCTATAGAACTATTATGTCTATAGAACTATTATGTCTATAAAACTATTATGAACTATTATGTCTATAGAACTATTATGTCTATAGAACTATTATGTCTATAGAACTATTATGTCTATAAAACT
The DNA here is from genome assembly GCF_036934945.1 of Oncorhynchus masou masou. NCBI lineage: Eukaryota > Metazoa > Chordata > Actinopteri > Salmoniformes > Salmonidae > Oncorhynchus > Oncorhynchus masou. The sequence goes on from NC_088242.1 coordinate 102,428,288, forward strand.
ATTATGTCTATAAACTATTATGTCTAACTATTATTATGTCTATAAAACTCTATAGAACTATTATGTCTATAAAACTATAGAACTATGTCTATAAAACTATTATGTCTATAGAACTATTATGTCTATAGAACTATGTCTATAAACTATTATGTCTATAGAACTATTATGTCTATAGAACTATTATGTCTATAACTATTATGTCTATAAAACTATTATGTCTATAGAACTATTATGTCTATAGAACTATTATAAAACTATTATGTCTATAGAACTATTATGTCTATAGAACTATTATGTCTATAGAACTATTATGTCTATAGAACTATTATGTCTATAAACTATTATGTCTAAAACTATTATGTCTATAAAACTATTATGTCTATAGAACTATTATGTCTATAGAACTATTATGTCTATAGAACTATTATGTCTATAAAACTATTATGTCTATAGAACTATTATGTCTATAGAACTATTATGTCTATAGAACTATTATGTCTATAGAACTATATTATAAAACTATTATGTCTATAGAACTATTCTATAAACTATTATGTCTATAGAACTATTATGTCTATAGAACTATTATGTCTATAGAACTATTATGTCTATAGAACTATTATGTCTATAAACTATTATGTCTATAAACTATTATGTCTATAAAACTATTATGTCTATAAAACTATTATGTCTATAGAACTATTATGTCTATAGTCTATACTATTATGTCTATAAAAGAACTATTATGTCTATAGAACTATGGTCTATAAAACTATTATGTCTATAAAACTATTATGTCTATAGAACTATTATGTCTATAGAACTATTATAAACTATTATGTCTATAGAACTATTATGTCTATAAAACTATTATGTCTATAAACTATTATGTCTATAAAACTATGTCTATAAACTATTATGTCTATACTATTATGTCTATAGAACTATTATGTCTATACTATTATGTCTATAGAACTATTATGTCTATAGAACTAGATAAAACTATTATGTCTATAAAACTATTATGTCTATAGAACTATTATGTCTATAAACTATTATGTCTATAGAACTATGTCTATAGAACTATTATGTCTATAGAACTATTATAAACTATTATGTCTATAGAACTATTATGTCTATAGAACTATTATGTCTATAGAACTATGGTCTATAAAACTATTATGTCTATAAAACTATTATGTCTATAAACTATTATGTCTATAAACTATTATGTCTATAGAACTATTATGTCTATAGTCTATACTATTATGTCTATAAACTATTATGTCTATAGAACTATTATGTCTATAGAACTATTATGTCTATAGAACTATTATGTCTATAGAACTATTATGTCTATAGAACTATTATGTCTATAGAACTATTATGTCTATAGAATTATGTCTATAGAACTATTATGTCTATAGAACTATTATGTCTATAGAACTATTATGTCTATAGAACTATTATGTCTATAGAACTATAGTCTATAGAACTATGTCTATAAACTATAAAACTATTATGTCTATAAACTATTATGTCTATAAACTATTATGTCTATAGAACTATTATGTCTATAAACTATTATGTCTATAGAACTATTATGTCTATAGAACTATTATGTCTATAGAACTATTATGTCTATAAAACTATTATGTCTATAAAACTATTATGTCTATAGAACTATTATGTCTATAGAACTATTATGTCTATAAACTATTATGTCTATAGAACTATTATGTCTATAGTCTAACTATTATGTCTATAAAAACTATTATGTCTATAAAACTATTATGTCTATAGAACTATTATGTCTATAGAACTATTATGTCTATAAAACTATTATGTCTATAGAACTATTATGTCTATAAACTATTATGTCTATACTATTATGTCTATAAAACTATTATGTCTATAAACTATTATGTCTATAAAACTATTATGTCTATAAACTATTATGTCTATAGAACTATGTCTATAAAACTATTATGTCTATAGAACTATTATGTCTATAGAACTATTATGTCTATAGAACTATTATGTCTATAGAACTATTATGTCTATAAATTGACTATTATGTCTATTATGTCTATAGAACTATTATGTCTATAGAACTAGAACTATGGTCTATAGAACTATTATGTCTATAGAACTATTATGTCTACCAGAACTATTATGATATTATGTCTATAGAACTATGGTCTATAAAACTATTATGGTACACCTATAGTATCTTTAGCAACACTCAGGATTTAAACTGATCTATACCGAATTATGTCTATAGAACTATCTACAGGGCAAATGTCTATAGTATCTACTATGGACTAACACAATCGACAGAGGCTCTTACTGTCTATGGTCATACATGCTTATATGACTATACAACTACTGGTGTACAACTACACTATATACATACCAGGATTTACAGTGTACCAATAGGTTAAGATCTCTAACAGTTCCAGTGTCCTCTATAAACAGGTATCGAGGGCTACTTTCTACTTCCTCTCTAAAGAGCTACTTTCTATAGAACTATTATGTCTATAGAACTATTATGTCTAAAATAGAACTTCCTGTCTAAAGAGCTACTTTCTACTTCCTCTCTAAAGAGCTATGTCTAGCTCCACTTACTCATCTGTGTTGTTGCAGTTGTTCATATTGTACATAGCCAGCGGCCATTGACTGACTTGGCTTGAGAAGAAAGACAGGGACAGATTGGCAGGGTTAAATAATGACTCAAATTGAGCTTAAAACTTTATTTCAAATTGAGCATAATGTATTCAAATTGAGCGTAATGTATTCAAATTGAGCATAAAGTATTCAAATTGAGCATAATGTATTCAAATTGAGCTTCATTTATTTCAAACTGAGCATAATTTAAAATTATAGTTTTCTCTTAGATGTATTAGAATGTTCCTGAGTTATCTTTAAGTTATAGATATTAAACCACAGGTCTATTCAAGGATATTCCAAGTTAGAGATTTTCAGTTTGTTTTCATTGAACCTTTTTCTTATACAGGTTAGACCCGCTGAGATCAGAACATCTCTTTTGAGAGAAGAGAGACCTGTTCAATCTGTTGTTAGGGTTCACTCATCAAGACAGCTTTTTTTTCGTTGAGTATAAAGCTGCTATATTCTGGTAACAGGTTTCCCAGAAATCCCAGGTTGGGTTGGAAGATTCCCAGAATGAGGGCAAAAGAAGTGAAACCTCCACTAAAAAAAAATCAGCAGAATTTTGCGATCCTAGTTGACCATCTCTAGTCCAGACTTACTTCCTCTTGTGGACTCTGTCTATAGGGTATCCCAGTGACCGTGTGTTGCTCTCTCTGCTGGAGGCCTCTTTGAGCTCAGGGGTCCTGAAGCGCTCCAGGAAGGAGTCCGGTCTCTCCACCTCGCGGTGCATCCTGGGAGAGGCCCAGGTCCGCAGCATGAACAGGAAGTGAGAGAGTCTAGACAATCAGTTAAACCACAACATAACACACTCTGTCTCCACTGCCACTGGCTATGTCCCAAATGGCTCCCTATGAATGACTGAATGATATAGGGTGAGATTCAGAGACATTAAACTAGTAGATAGTGATGGCGCTGACGTCATCCACGAATTCCTCTAGAAAACTCCCCGATGGCTCATGTGAAGCCAGAAGTATTTCAATATGAAAGGCGCTATGATGCTGAATGGGGCTGAATTGCATAAGAAAATCACAAAGGACCATGGTGAATGTGGCTGTCACTAGCAAAGGATCATGGTAAATGTGGCTGTAACTAGCAAAGGATCATGGTAAATGTGGCTGTCACTAGCAAAGGATCATGGTGAATGTGGCTGTAACTAGCAAAGGATCATGGTGAATGTGGCTGTAACTAGCAAAGGATCATGGTCGGTTGATCATAATGAACCACATTTAGAGCCCAAAACGGGGGTCTACATTTTTGGGTTTGGCCGTTTGGCGATCGTAATTCTAGGGCAGACCAGGGCTTTTGGCACCACTAGGTTGCTATGCAATAGCAGACCAGGGCTTTTGGCACCACTCGTTTGCTAGGCAGTAGCAGACCAGGGCTTTTGGCACCGCTAGGTTGCTATTCAATAGCAGACCAGGGCTTTTGGCACCTCTAGGTTGCTAGGCAGTAGCAGACCAGGGCTTTTGGCACCACTAGGTTGCTAGGCAGTAGCATACCAGGGCTTTTAACACCGCCAGGTTGCTATGCAGTAGCAGACCAGGGCTTTTAGCGTCGCCAGGTTGCTAGGCAGTAGCATACCAGGGCTTTTAGCACCGCCAGGTTGCTATGCAATAGCAGACCAGGGCTTTGGCAGCTATAATAGCAGACCAGGGCTTTTACCTCTAGGTTGCTACAGTAGCAGACCAGGGCTTTTAGCTATTGCTATGCAATAGCAGACCAGGGCTTTTAGCACCGCCAGGTTGCTATGCAATAGCAGACCAGGGCTTTTAGCGCCGCCAGGTTGCTAGGCAGTAGCAGACCAGCAGGGCTCATGACCACACTAGTGAGATGGTGCGACACTGCGAGGTGAGGATACCTGGCCAGGGCTCCTGACCCTGTGTCTCTGTGAGACTCTGGGTGTCTGATGGTTGACACGGAGCCAGAACTCTGAATCTCTGACGAGGTGTCCTCCGAGTTGGACCTTAAAGAAATAGGAGATGGAGAGTGGGTCGTTAGGGAGAGAACATGACAGCAGTGACATACAGTATGTGTCCTGTTGCCCAAAGGACACAACAGTAGTACACTATATAGGGAATGGGGTGCCATTTGGGATTGCTACTGTAGGGAAGAGTGGGGTAAGTTGAACCAAAAAGGGCTAAGTTGAGCCACCCTTGTTTCTAAGACACCACACACAAAATGTATCATTTGACCAAATGTGTAGGACGAGGTCATCATTTTCAAGAAGAAACCACATGGGGAAAAAACAGATTTTCACCAAGTCAAATGTATTTATTGTGTTAGAGATTTCATTATGCTTTTCTCTAAACCTCTAAACTTTTTAAATTTGTTTTATACATCATTTGGGGTCTCTATCAGCTTTAATATGGGGTCTTAAACCTAGCATGGAATAGCATTACTATAGCTGTGTGGGCTGATATAGTCTAAATGTTTGCTTTGAGGAAAATTGAGATAATTGTAATGTTTATCTTCCCAGCCGTAATGCAAGGCTATTATCACTGGGATATGAGGTAACAGCAGGGCCTATGATAAAAGTGTTTAGGAAATAAAGACAGACGTGGTTTTAAAACTATTATGTCGTGGTAACTTTCATTCAGTACATGTGATTTACCTCACGCCCGGGTAAGTTGTGCCAAGAGACCACTTTCTTTTGTTGGATAATTTTATTTTATTTTTACCTTTATTTTACTAGGCAAGTCAGTTAAGAACAAATTCTTATTTTCAATGACGGCCTAGGAACAGTGGTTTAAATGCCTGTTCAGGGCCAGAACGACAGATTTTGTACCTTGTCAGCTCGGGGATTTGAACTTGCAACCTTTCGGTACTAGTCCAACGCTCTAACCACTAGGCTACACTGCCGCCCCAGATAAGCCATTTTCAAAACTGTTCACATGAATTCTGATGATTATTTCTAGGGATACACATTATCCTGAAATATATGTAGATATCTTTGTTAGACATAATCCTGTATTTCCCTTTATGGAGTGATGCTGGATGCAAAAAATGGCTCAATTTTACCCCACTCTCCCCTACACGTACAGTACACTGTCGACACGTCTCAATCCACAAGGTAGACAGGAGGATCGAGACACAGCCTAAATGTTCATGCACCACATACTGAATTCATGGAGCTCAACCTAAACCTTTTGATTTGGGTACGTCCAAAATGGCACCCTATTCCCAGAATCATTTGGGCCTTGATCAAAAGTAGAGAACTATATAGGGACCAGTGTGCCATTTAGGAGGCAGAAGCTCATTGGCTCTCAAGCGTTCTGTAGCGACCTCTGACCTTGGGGTTCCGTTCTCAATGGAGTCCAGATTGTCATTTGGCGTGCAGAGAGATGGCCGTTGCCGGGTCGTTGCCGGGTAGGACTGGTCTGTGCAGATCTTTGCCATGCTGACTCCTAAGGTTCTGCTGACCAGGGGGCTCCAGCCATCCAACAAGACACTGTAGAGGTCAAGGGGTCATAGACCACAATCAATCAATTACATGTATTTTATGAAGCCCTTTTAATATCAGTAGCTGATGTCACAAAGTGCTTTACAGACACCCAGCCTAAAACCACAAAGAGCAAGCAGAAGCACAGCGGCTAGGAAAAACTCCCTAGAAGGCAGGAACCTAGGAAGAAACCTAGAGAGGAACCAGACTCTGAGGAGTAGCCAGTCCTTTTCTCGCTGTGCCGGGTGGAGATTATAAAAGGTCAGCCAATCAATAATCAGTTCACAGGTGAAAACCTGCTCGGACGTCACAAAACGCGTACCCTGCATGTATATGAAAGTAACTGGGCGTGTGGACAGCCAGAAAATAGGCCTTGGTCTTATATCTGTGTTTGGTTCCATCCCTTCCTTTCTTTACATTTCACATTACAGTAGTCATTTAGCAGACGCTCAAGAGCAATTTACAGTTGAATCTGGGGTTGTTTTTTTATGTAAAATCCCCATGAAGCATTTATAAAAGTAAGACTACAGTATGTCTGACTATAACTGCTAGTCGTAATGAAAGAAAGGCCTGTAATGGTTGTGAAGGTGTGTCATCACCACCTCGTACATCTTAATTCCATTAAGATTCTCCATCATGAGATTGAATCAGATGCTAGGCTGTAGATGTGATAAACAGCAGTGAGACTGGAGATGACAGATTAGAGGAGGCTCAGTATCTGTCCCATGTGGTCCACTCTTACCTTCATAGTTATAGTGCATTACTTATGACCAGAGCCCAGCATAGGACTCTACCCACAGGACTCTACCCACAGGACTCTACCCACAGTACTCTACCCACAGGGAAACCCATAGGACTCTACCCATAGGATTCTACCCACAGGACTCTACCCATAGGACTCTACCCACAGGACTCTACCCACAGGACTCTACCCACAGGACTCTACCCATAGGACTCTACCCACAGGACTCTACCCACAGGACTCTACCCACAGGACTCTACCCACAGGGAAACCCATAGGACTCTACCCACAGGACTCTACCCACAGGACTCTACCCACAGGACTCTACCCACAGGACTCTACCCATAGGATTCTACCCACAGGAAACCCATAGGACTCTACCCACAGGACTCTACCCACAGTACTCTACCCATAGGATTCTACCCACAGGGAAACCCATAGGACTCTACCCACAGGACTCTACCCATGGGACTCTACCCACAGGACTCTAACCACAGGGAAACCCATAGGACTCTACCCACAGGACACTACCCACAGGACTCTACCCACAGGACTCTACCCACAGGGAAACCCATAGGATTCTACCCACAGGGAAACCCATAGGACTCTACCCACAGGACTCTACCCACAGGGAAACCCATAGGATTCTACGCACAGGGAAACCCATAGGACTCTACCCACAGGACTCTACCCACAGTACTCTACCCATAGGACTCTACCCACAGGACTCTACCCACAGGACACTACCCATAGGGAAACCCATAGGACTCTACCCACGGGACTCTACCCATGGGACTCTACCCACAGGACTCTACCCACAGGACTCTACCCATAGGACTCTACCCACAGGACTCTACCCACAGGACACTACCAATAGGGAAACCCACAGGGTTTCTACCCACAGGGTTTCTACCCACAGGGTTTCTACCCACAGGGTTTCTACCCACAGGACTCTACCCACAGGATTTCTAGCCACAGGGCTCAACCCACAGGGTTTCTACCCACAGAGTTTCTACCCACAGGGTTTCTACCCACAGGACTCTACCCACAGGGTTTCTACCCACAGGGTTTCTACCCATAGGGCTCTACCCATAGGGCTCTACCCACAGGGTTTTTCCACGGACTCTCCACAGGGCTCTAAGGAACAGGGTTTCTACCCACAGTTGTCAGAAAGGGTTATTCTTCTGACTGAAAAAACATTTTCAGAGAGGGGAGCATCTGAGAGGGGAGCAGGACTTCAGGAGGCTCCTAAAAATACACCCTGATTAAGTCTTAAACACTAAACAGGATCAGTGCCCCGGCCCTCTGAAAGATCACCTGCCACAGATTTAAAAGAACCATGCCCTATAGGCTATAGGTAGGCCCTGTAGCTGGGCCCTGTAGCTAGGCCCTGTAGCGAGGCTCTGTAGCTAAGCCCTGTAGCTAGGCCCTGTAGCTGGGCCCTGTAGCTGGGCCCTGTAGCTAGGCCCTGTAGCTAGACCCTGTGGCTAGGCCCTGTAGCTAGACCCTGTTTGGCTAGGCCCTGTAGCTGGGCCCTGTACCTGTAGCTAGCCCTGTAGCTAGGCCTGTGTGTAGCAGGCCTAGGAACTGTAGGCCCTGACTAGGCCCTGTAGCTAGGCCCTAGCTAGCTCTGTAGCCAGGCCCTGTAGCTAGGCCCTGTAGCTAGGCCCTGTAGCTAGGCCCTGTAGCTGGGCCCTGTAGCTGGGCCCTGTAGCTAGGCCCTGTAGCTAGGCCCTGTAGCTAGGCCCTGTAGCTGGGCCCTGTAGCTGGGCCCTGTAGCCAGACCCTGTAGCTGGGCCCTGTAGCTGGGCCCTGTAGCTGGGCCCTGTAGCCAGACCCTGTAGCTGGGCCCTGTAGCTAGGCCCTGTGTTTCATCAGGTCTACAGGTCCATAAAAATAGAACCTTTCTAGTTCTGTGGTCACATATAGACTATGTGAAGGACCTCATTTTAAGGACATGTAGTAAAATCACCCTGAAAGACCTCTAGTGTGGGTGAATAAGACACAATCACCCTGAAAGACCTCTAGTGTGGGTGAATAAGACAGAATCACCCTGAAAGACCTCTAGTGTGGGTGAATAAGACATTTTACAAAATCACCCTGAAAGACCTCTAGTGTGGGTGAATAAGACAGAATCACCCTGAAAGACCTCTAGTATGGGTGAATAAGATATTTTACAGAATCACCCTGAAAGACCTCTAGTATGGGTGAATAAGAAGATGTTTTTTTGTTAAAGGTGATTTTCGAGGAACAGTTCATTAGCCATTGGCTTCTGGGAAGAGATTAGCGTACTTAGCCTGTCCTTGCAAAGGACACTTTGTAATGTATCCAAAATGCACTGGCTGAGACTGAGCTTTTCTGAGCTTGAAAGACCTCTGTATCTGAATACAGACATGTCTGTTACTGATTTTCATGATACAGTTCATTGCCATTGGCATCTGGGAATAGATTGCATCATTAGCTGCTCCTCATTAAACAGCTTTAAGGTAGCTGAACTGGAGAACCTTTTCTGATCAAATGCCTAGCTAAATGGAGACACTGACTGATGGATTCAAATACCGTAGCTGAACTGGATAATAACTGGATCAAAAAAGGACTTTAAGGTAGCTGAATGGAGAACCTTGGATCAAATGTAGCTGAATGGAGAACCTTGGATCAAAGGTAGCTGAATGGAGAACCTTGGATCAAAGACAGTTGAATGGAGAACCTTGGATCAAAGACAGCTGAATGGAGAACCTTGGATCAAAGACAGCTGAATGGAGAACCTTGGATCAAAGACAGCTGAATGGAGGACCTTGGATCAAAGACAGCTGAATGGAGAACCTTGGATCAAAGACAGCTGAATGGAGAACAGCTGAATGGAGATCAAAAGACAGCTGAATGGAGGACCTTGGATCAAAGACAGCTGAATGGAGAACCTTGGATCAAAGGTAGCTGAATGGAGAACCTTGGATCAAATGTAACAGAATGGAAAACCTTGGATCAAAGGTAACAGAATGGAAAACCTTGGATCAAATGTAGCTGAATTGAGAACCTTGGATCAAAGGTAACAGAATGGAAAACCTTGGATCAAATGTAACAGAATGGAAAACCTTGGATCAAAGGTAACAGAATGGAAAACCTTGGATCAAAGGTAACAGAATGGAAAACCTTGGATCAAATGTAGCTGAATGGAGAACCTTGGATCAAAGGTAACAGAATGGAAAACCTTGGATCAAATGTAGCTGAATGGAGAATCTTGGATCAAATGTAGCTGAATGGAGAATCTTGGATCAAATGTAGCTGAATGGAAAACCTTGGATCAAAGGTAACAGAATGGAAAACCTTGGATCAAAGGTAACAGAATGGAAAACCTTGGATCAAATGTAGCTGAATGGAGAACCTTGGATCAAAGGTAACAGAATGGAAAACCTTGGATCAAAGGTAACAGAATGGAAAACCTTGGATCAAATGTAGCTGAATGGAAAACCTTGGATCAAATGTAGCTGAATGGAAAACCTTGGATCAAATGTAGCTGAATGGAGAATCTTGGATCAAATGTAACTAAATGGAAAACCTTGGATCAAATGTAGCTGAATGGAGAACCTTGGATCAAAGGTAACAGAATGGAAAACCTTGGATCAAATGTAGCTGAATGGAGAATCTTGGATCAAATGTAGCTGAATGGAAAACCTTGGATCAAAGGTAACAGAATGGAAAACCTTGGATCAAATGTAGCTGAATTGAAAACCTTGAATCAAATGTAGCTGAATGGAAAACCTTGGATCAAATGTAGCTGAATGGAGAATCTTGGATCAAATGTAACTGAATGGAGAACCTTGGATCAAATGTAGCTGAATGGAAAACCTTGGATCAAAGGTAACAGAATGGAAAACCTTGGATCAAATGTAGCTGAATGGAGAACCTTGGATCAAAGGTAACAGAATGGAAAACCTTGGATCAAAGGTAACAGAATGGAAAACCTTGGATCAAATGTAGCTGAATGGAGAATCTTGGATCAAATGTAGCTGAATGGAAAACCTTGGATCAAAGGTAACAGAATGGAAAACCTTGGATCAAATGTAGCTGAATGGAGAACCTTGGATCAAAGGTAACAGAATGGAAAACCTTGGATCAAAGGTAACAGAATGGAAAACCTTGGATCAAATGTAGCTGAATGGAAAACCTTGGATCAAAGGTAACAGAATGGAAAACCTTGGATCAAATGTAGCTGAATGGAGAACCTTGGATCAAAGGTAACAGAATGGAAAACCTTGGATCAAATGTAGCTGAATGGAAAACCTTGGATCAAATGTAGCTGAATGGAAAACCTTGGATCAAATGTAGCTGAATGGAGAACCTTGGATCAAAGGTAACAGAATGGAAAACCTTGGATCAAATGTAGCTGAATGGAGAACCTTGGATCAAAGGTAACAGAATGGAAAACCTTGGATCAAATGTAGCTGAATGGAGAATCTTGGATCAAATGTAACAGAATGGAAAACCTTGGATCAAATGTAACAGAATGGAAACCTTGGATCAAATGTAGCTGAATGGAAAACCTTGGATCAAATGTAGCTGAATGGAAAATTTGGATCAAATGTAGCTGAATGGAGAATCTTGGATCAAATGTAACAGAATGGAAAACCTTGGATCAAATGTAGCTGAATGGAAAATCTTGGATCAAATGTAGCTGAATGGAAAACCTTGGATCAAATTTAACAGAATGGAAAACCTTGGATCAAATGTAACTGAATGGAAAACCTTGGATCAAATGTAGCTGAATGGAGAACCTTGGATCAAAGGTAACAGAATGGAAAACCTTGGATCAAAGGTAACAGAATGGAGAACCTTGGATCAAATGTAACAGAATGGAGAACCTTGGATCAAAGGTAACAGAATGGAAAACCTTGGATCAAATGTAACAGAATGGAAAACCTTGGATCAAATGTAGCTGAATGGAGAACCTTGGATCAAAGGTAACAGAATGGAAAACCTTGGATCAAAGGTAACAGAATGGAAAACCTTGGATCAAATGTAACAGAATGGAAAACCTTGGATCAAATGTAACAGAATGGAGAATCTTGGATCAAATGTAGCTGAATGGAAAACCTTGGATCAAATGTAGCTGAATGGAAAACCTTGGATCAAATGTAGCTGAATGGAGAATCTTGGATCAAATGTAACTGAATGGAAAACCTTGGATCAAATGTAGCTGAATGGAGAACCTTGGATCAAATGTAACAGAATGGAAAACCTTGGATCAAATGTGAAGCTGAATGGAGAACCTTGGATCAAAAAACCTTGGATGTAGCTGAATGGAGAATCTTGGATCAAATGTAACTGAATGGAAAACCTTGGATCAAATGTAGCTGAATGGAGAACCTTGGATCAAAGGTAACAGAATGGAAAACCTTGGATCAAATGTAGCTGAATGGAGAACCTTGGATCAAATGTAACAGAATGGAGAACCTTGGATCAAAGGTAGCTGAATGGAGAACCTTGGATCAAAGGTAGCTGAATGGAGAACCTTGGATCAAAGGTAGCTGAATGGAGAACCTTGGATCAAAGGTAACAGAATGGAAAACCTTGGATCAAAGGTAGCTGAATGGAAAACCTTGGATCAAATGTAACTGAATGGAAAACCTTGGATCAAATGTAGTGAATGGAGAACCTTACAAAGGTAAAACAACATTAAATCAAATGTAACTGAATGGAGAACCTTGAACTAAAATAAAGTGACAGGCCTTACAAAGTAAAACAACATTAAAAGAAAAGAGAACAATCAGAACACTGATTTACATTAATCAGGGCCTAGCTACAGGGCCTAGCTACAGGGCCTAGCTACAGGGCCTAGCTACAGGGCCTAGCCACAGGGCCTAGCCACAGGGCCTAGCTACAGGGTCATTAATCAGTCAAACTGTGAATATCCAAGTCCCTGAATAGAAAGTGATCAACTGTTCATTAATATGGGAAAAAGGTTTAATGTTGACATTATAATGAATGTTTTTATTTTATTTTATGACCTGTGGTGTAGACAGAGAGTCAGAGACCACAGACCTGTGGTGTGGACAGAGAGTCAGAGACCACTGGCCTGTGGTGTGGACAGAGAGCCAGAGACCACAGACCTGTGGTGTGGACAGAGAGTCAGAGACCACAGACCTGTGGTGTAGACAGAGTCAGAGACCACAGACCTGTGGTGTGGACAGAGAGTCAGAGACCACAGACCTGTGGTGTAGACAGAGAGTCAGAGACCACAGACCTGTGGTGTAGACAGAGAGTCAGAGACCACTGGCCTGTGGTGTGGACAGAGAGTCAGAGACCACAGACCTGTGGTGTGGACAGAGAGTCAGAGACCACAGACCTGTGGTGTGGACAGAGAGTCAGAGACCACTGGCCTGTGGTGTGGACAGAGAGTCAGAGACCACTGACCTGTGGTGTGGACAGAGAGCCACAGACCACAGACCTGTGGTGTGGACAGAGAGTCAGAGACCACAGACCTGTGGTGTAGACAGAGAGTCAGAGACCACAGACCTGTGGTGTGGACAGAGAGTCAGAGACCACAGACCTGTGGTGAAGACAGAGAGTCAGAGACCACAGACCTGTGGTGTAGACAGAGAGTCAGAGACCACTGGCCTGTGGTGTGGACAGAGAGTCAGAGACCACAGACCTGTGGTGTGGACAGAGAGTCAGAGACCACAGACCTGTGGTGTGGACAGAGAGTCAGAGACCACTGGCCTGTGGTGTGGACAGAGAGTCAGAGACCACTGACCTGTGGTGTGGACAGAGAGTCAGAGACCATTTACCTGTGGTGTGGACAGAGAGTCAGAGACCATTTACCTGTGGTGTGGACAGAGAGTCAGAGACCATTTACCTGTGGTGTGGACAGAGAGTCAGAGACCATTTACCTGTGGTGTGGACAGAGAGTCAGAGACCATTTACCTGTGGTGTGGACAGAGAGTCAGAGACCATTTACCTGTGGTGTGGACAGAGAGTCAGAGACCATTTACCTGTGGTGTGGACAGAGAGTCAGAGACCACAGACCTGTGGTGTGGACAGAGAGTCAGAGACCATTTACCTGTGGTGTGGACAGAGAGTCAGAGACCACTGACCTGTGGTGTGGACAGAGAGTCAGAGACCATTTACCTGTGGTGTGGACAGAGAGTCAGAGACCATTTACCTGTGGTGTGGACAGAGAGTCAGAGACCACTGACCTGTGGTGTGGACAGAGAGTCAGAGACCACTGGCCTGTGGTGTGGACAGAGAGTCAGAGACCATTTACCTGTGGTGTGGACAGAGAGTCAGAGACCACTGACCTGTGGTGTGGACAGAGAGTCAGAGACCACTGGCCTGTGGTGTGGACAGAGAGTCAGAGACCATTTACCTGTGGTGTGGACAGAGAGTCAGAGACCATTTACCTGTGGTGTGGACAGAGAGTCAGAGACCACAGACCTGTGGTGTAGACAGAGAGTCAGAGACCATTTACCTGTGGTGTGGACAGAGAGTCAGAGACCATTTACCTGTGGTGTGGACAGAGAGTCAGAGACCATTTACCTGTGGTGTGGACAGAGAGTCAGAGACCACAGACCTGTGGTGTAGACAGAGAGTCAGAGACCATTTACCGTTGGTGTAGACAGAGAGTCAGAGACCATTTACATTTAGTGTAGACAGAGAGTCAGAGACCATTTACCGTTGATGTAGACAGAGAGTCAGAGACCATTTACCTGTGGTGTGGACAGAGAGTCAGAGACCATTTACCTGTGGTGTGGACAGAGAGTCAGCGACCATTTACCTGTGGTGTGGACAGAGAGTCAGTGACCATTTACCTGTGGTGTGGACAGAGAGTCAGAGACCACTGGCCTGTGGTGTGGACAGAGAGTCAGAGACCATTTACCTGTGGTGTAGACAGAGAGTCAGAGACCACTGGCCTGTGGTGTGGACAGAGAGTCAGAGACCATTTACCTGTGGTGTGGACAGAGAGTCAGAGACCACTTACCTGTGGTGTAGACAGAGAGTCAGAGACCACTGGCCTGTGGTGTGGACAGAGAGTCAGAGACCACTGACCTGTGGTGTAGACAGAGAGTCAGAGACCATTTACCTGTGGTGTGGACAGAGAGTCAGAGACCACTGACCTGTGGTGTGGACAGAGAGTCAGAGACCACAGACCTGTGGTGTGGACAGTGGTGTGTGGTGTGGACAGAGAGTCAGAGACCACTGACCTGTGGTGTGGACAGAGAGTCAGAGACCACAGACCTGTGGTGTGGACAGAGAGTCAGAGACCACAGACCTGTGGTGTGGACAGAGAGTCAGAGACCACTGACCTGTGGTGTGGACAGAGAGTCAGAGACCATTTACCTGTGGTGTGGACAGAGAGTCAGAGACCACAGACCTGTGGTGTGGACAGAGAGTCAGAGACCATTTACCTGTGGTGTGGACAGAGAGTCAGAGACCACAGACCTGTGGTGTGGACAGAGAGTCAGAGACCACAGACCTGTGGTGTGGACAGAGAGTCAGAGACCATTTACCTGTGGTGTGGACAGAGAGTCAGAGACCATTTACCTGTGGTGTGGACAGAGAGTCAGAGACCATTTACCTGTGGTGTGGACAGAGAGTCAGAGACCATTTACCTGTGGTGTGGACAGAGAGTCAGAGACCACAGACCTGTGGTGTAGACAGAGAGTCAGAGACCATTTACCTGTGGTGTGGACAGAGAGTCAGAGACCACAGACCTGTGGTGTAGACAGAGAGTCAGAGACCATTTACTGTTGGTGTAGACAGAGAGTCAGAGACCACTGACCTGTGGTGTGGACAGAGACCATTTACCTGTGGTGTGGACAGAGACCACAGACCTGTGGTGTGGACAGAGAGTCAGAGACCATTTACCTGTGGTGTGGACAGAGAGTCAGAGACCATTTACCTGTGGTGTGGACAGAGAGTCAGAGACCACTGACCTGTGGTGTGGACAGAGTCAGTCAGAGACCATTTACCTGTGGTGTGGACAGAGAGTCAGAGACCACAGACCTGTGGTGTGGACAGAGAGTCAGAGACCACAGACCTGTGGTGTGGACAGAGAGTCAGAGACCACTGACCTGTGGTGTGGACAGAGAGTCAGAGACCATTTACCTGTTGGTGTGGACAGAGAGTCAGAGACCATTTACCTGTGGTGTGGACAGAGAGTCAGAGACCACTTACCTGTGGTGTGGACAGAGAGTCAGAGACCACTTACCTGTGGTGTGGACAGAGAGTCAGAGACCACAGACCTGTGGTGTGGACAGAGAGTCAGAGACCACTGGCCTGTGGTGTGGACAGAGACAGAGACCACTTACCTGTGGTGTGGACAGAGAGTCAGAGACCACTTACCTGTGGTGTGGACAGAGAGTCAGAGACCATTTACCTGTGGTGTGGACAGAGTCAGAGACCATTTACCTGTGGTGTGGACAGACCTGTGGTGTGGACAGAGAGTCAGAGACCACAGACCTGTGGTGTGGACAGAGAGTCAGAGACCATTTACCTGTGGTGTAGACAGAGAGTCAGAGACCACAGACCTGTGGTGTGGACAGAGAGTCAGAGACCACAGACCTGTGGTGTGGACAGAGAGTCAGAGACCACACAGAGAGTCAGAGACCTGTGGTGTGGACAGAGAGTCAGAGACCACAGACCTGTGGTGTAGACAGAGAGTCAGAGACCATTTACTGTTGGTGTAGACAGAGAGTCAGAGACCACTGACCTGTGGTGTGGACAGAGAGTCAGAGACCACAGACCTGTGGTGTGGACAGAGAGTCAGAGACCATTTACCTGTGGTGTAGACAGAGAGTCAGAGACCACTGACCTGTGGTGTGGACAGAGAGTCAGAGACCACTGGCCTGTGGTGTGGACAGAGAGTCAGAGACCATTTACCTGTGGTGTGGATTTACCTGTGGTGTGGACAGAGAGTCAGAGACCACAGACCTGTGGTGTGGACAGAGAGTCAGAGACCACAGACCTGTGGTGTGGACAGAGAGTCAGAGACCACTGACCTGTGGTGTGGACAGAGAGTCAGAGACCATTTACCGTTGGTGTGGACAGAGAGTCAGAGACCATTTACCTGTGGTGTGGACAGAGAGTCAGAGACCACTTACCTGTGGTGTGGACAGAGAGTCAGAGACCATTTACCTGTGGTGTAGACAGAGAGTCAGAGACCACTGACCTGTGGTGTGGACAGAGAGTCAGAGACCACTGGCCTGTGGTGTGGACAGAGAGTCAGAGACCATTTACCTGTGGTGTGGACAGAGAGTCAGAGACCACAGACCTGTGGTGTGGACAGAGAGTCAGAGACCACAGACCTGTGGTGTGGACAGAGAGTCAGAGACCACTGACCTGTGGTGTGGACAGAGAGTCAGAGACCATTTACCTGTGGTGTGGACAGAGAGTCAGAGACCATTTACCTGTGGTGTGGACAGAGAGTCAGAGACCACTTACCTGTGGTGTGGACAGAGAGTCAGAGACCACAGACCTGTGGTGTGGACAGTAAAACATGTACAAGAAGAGACCATTGTGTTTATTTCCCTGTGAATTTACATTTCACCCGAAAGAATGTCCTCTTTTCAAGTAAATCGCCGGAAAGTTCATTCAAATCAAAGTGCTGTAAAATTGAAAATATTCCCAATTATTGACAGCAATCAATGGGAGCCTATGCTAATAATAGCATGGTTATGAATAGGCTATAGGTTGATTTTGACCTCACGTGGCTAATATTTGATTCCATGTTAATTTATTTACTATAGTCTGTACAGTGACTAAGAGAGTTTCCGTTTTGATTGTCTTTCTCATTTCAAAACGGGTTTTATTAAAAGTCATTCAACTTGTGAATGTAAACGTCACTGAAATAACTTCCTGTTTTAAAGTAAAAGTCCCAAAAACCAATGCTATGACAAAAATATCTTGTCCTACATGGTTATGTCTGTATATGGGATATAGTATAGGTAGGTCGTAATTCATTTACTGAGATCAACATTTCTGTTGACCTCAAGTGACACTGTCTTTGCATGTTTATCAGGGTCATGGGGATTTTACATTTACATTCAGAACCTAAACCCATTTCCAAATTCACATTTTCCTCATTGAAAAACATTGGAGAGAATTTGAATGTCAGTTAACTTCCAGAATTGACTGGAATTGAAATATAATTGAGCACACTCCTGATGTTTATTCATTTCGTGATGGAGTGATCTGATCTGTGGTGTGAAGACCACTGCTGTTAACACGTGTACCTACAGATTAGTGGTAGATAATACCATGGCTTTAAGCTCTGCTCAAGCAGATCCCAGTTAGGTAAACCCCGAATATACATGTGCACATAGCAGTACCACTTAAACATTTCAGCATCTTCACATAGCCTGTAACATAATTACAGTCCATTAAGTATCTCTATGATAGGCAATTAACGTTGTTTGTTTAACTTAAACTGACAAAACATGTAGCCTATGATGTGGTGCTCTCTTTAGACAATAACCTGGTAGTCGTTTGTCAAACACGAATAGGTATATAGTTACAGACGTTCACACAGCATCTAGACTATCCTGTGTCTTTGGCGAAAGCAACAGTAGCTCACCTGAATGTAGCCTGGTCCTCTCCTCACGCTGTGTTGCACATCATTCCTCACAAATTGACATTGGATAATTCCATTTTTCAGCAATAATTGTAATCCTACGTCGTTTGGTCGTTAGTTGTTGTCCTGTGAGGAAAGAAAATCATAATCCCAATTTGTAATCCAAATAGTAGAGAATTTAGTGAGTGACTTTCAGAACAGCTTTCACCATCACGGACAGCGCGCTAATAGGAGATCACTGAGCTGTCTGGGAGGGCGGAGCCTCTCGGTGCTCCAAGTCATCAATATTCAACAGGCAAACTATCTGGCTTTTTTAAATAAAATAAAATCAAATGTATTTATATAGCCCTTCTTACAACAGCTGATATATCAAAGTGCTGTACAGAAACCCAGCTGTACATAAACCCCAAACAGCAAGCAATGCAGGTGTAGAAGCACGGTGGCTAGGAAAAACTCCCTAGAAAGGCCAAAACCTAGGAAGAAACCTAGAGAGGAACCAGGCTATGTGGGGTGGCCAGTCCTCTTCTGGCTGTGCCAGGTGGAGATTATAACAGAACATGGCCAAGATGTTCAAATGTTCATAAATGACCAGCAGGGTCAAATAATAATAATCACAGTAGTTGTCAAGGGTGCAACAGGTCAGCACCTCAGGAGTAAATGTCAGTTGGCTTTTCAAAACCGATCATTGAGAGTATCTCTACCGCTCCTGCTGTCTCTAGAGAGTTGAACCCAGCAGGTCTGGGACAGGTAGCACGTCCAGTGAACAGGTCAGGGTTCCATAGCTGCAGGCAGAACAGTTGAAACTGGAGCAGCAGCACGGCCAGGTGGACTGGGTACAGCAAGGAGTCATCAGGCCAGGTAGTCCTGAGGCATGGTCCTAGGGCTCAGGTCCTCCGAGAGAGAGAAGGAGAGAAAGAGATAAAGAGAGAATTAGAGAGAGCACACTTAAATTCACACAGGACACCGAATAAGACAGGAGAAGTACTCCAGATATAACAAACTGACCCTAGCCCCCCGACACATAAACTACTGCAGTATAAATACTGGAGGCTGAGACAGGAGGGGTCAGGAGACACTGTGGCCCCATCCGATGATACCCCCGGACAGGGCCAAACAGGCAGGAATTAACCCCACCCACTTTGACAAATCTCAACCCCCACACCACTAGAGATATCTTCAACCACCAATTTACCATCCTGAGACAAGGCCGAGTATAGCCCACAAAGATCTCCGCCACGGCACAACCCAAGGGGGGGCGGCAACCCAATAATGGTAGGGGCGGAGCCTCTTGGTGCTCCAATTCATCAATATTCAACAGGCAAAGAATCTGGCATTTTTTTAATGGTAGGGGCGGAGCCTCTTGGTGCTCCAATTCATCAATATTCAACAGGCAAAGAATCTGGCATTTTTTTAATGGTAGGGGCGGAGCCTCTTGGTGCTCCAATTCATCAATATTCAAAAGGCAAAGAATCTGGCTTTTTTATCAACGATGCTGTCGTATAATTACAATACTAGAATGGACATGAACGTCATGAACAAAGTACACTGGGGGAATCACACTCTAATGTACACTGGGGGGAGATCACACTACATACACTGGGGGGAATCACACTACATACACTGGGGGGAATCACACTACATACATCCACCATCCACCTCTGGCCTGCTCGCCTCCCTACCATTGAGGAAGTACAGTTCCCGCTCAGCCCAGTCAAAACTGTTCGCTGCTCTGGCCCCCAATGGTGGAACAAACTCCCTCACGACGCCAGGACAGCGGAGTCAATCACCACCTTCCGGAGACACCTGAAACCCCACCTCTTCAAGGAATACCTAGGATAAGATAAGTAATCCTTCTCACCACCCCCCCCCTTAATGATTTAGATGCACTATTGTAAAGTGGCTGTTCCACTGGATGTCAGAAGGTGAATTCATCAATTTGTAAGTCGCTCTGGATAAGAGCGTCTGCTAAATGACTTAAATGTAAATGTACATACACTGGGGGAATCACACTACAAAGTACACTGGGGGGGGGGGGGGAATCATACTACAATGTACACTGGGGGGGGAATCATACTACAATGTACACTGGGGGGAATCACACTACAAAGTACACTGGGGGGGAATCACACTACAAAGTACACTGGGGGAATCATACTACAATGTACACTGGGGGGAATCACACTATAAAGTACACTGGGGGAATCACACTACAAAGTACACTGGGAGAATCACACTACAAAGTACACTGGGGGGGGGGGAATCACACTACAAAGTACACTGGGGGAATCATACTACAATGTACACTGGGGGAATCACACTATAAAGTACACTGGGGGAATCACACTACAAAGTACACTGGGGGAATCACACTACAAAGTACACTGGGGGAATCACACTACAAAGTACACTGGGGGAATCACACTACAAAGTACACTGGGGGGGGGGAATCACACTATAAAGTACACTGGGGGAATCACACTACAAAGTACACTGGGGGAATCACACTACAAAGTACACTGGGGGAATCACACTACAAAGTACACTGGGGGAATCACACTACAATGTACACTGGGGGAATCACACTACAAAGTACACTGGGGGAATCACACTACAAAGTACACTGGGGGGGGGAATCACACTACAAAGTACACTGGGGGAATCACACTACAATGTACACTGGGGGAATCACACTACAATGTACACTGGGGGAATCACACTACAAAGTACACTGGGGGAATCACACTACAAAGTACACTGGGGGAATCACACTACAAAGTACACTGGGGGAATCACACTACAAAGTACACTGGGGGGAATCACACTACAAAGTACACTGGGGGGGGGAATCACACTACAAAGTACACTGGGGGGAATCAACTACAAAGTACACTGGGGTACACTGGGGGGAATCACACTACAAAGTACACTGGGGGGAATCACACTACAAAGTACACTGGGGGGAATCACACTACAAAGTACACTGGGGGAATCACACTACAAAGTACACTGGGGGGAATCACACTACAAAGTACACTGGGGGAATCACACTACAAAGTACACTGGGGGAATCACACTACAAAGTACACTGGGGGAATCACACTACAAAGTACACTGGGGGGGGGGAATCACACTACAAAGTACACTGGGGGAATCACACTACAAAGTACACTGGGGAGAATCACACTACAAAGTACACTGGGGGGAATCACACTACAAAGTACACTGGGGGGGAGAATCACACTACAATGTACACTGGGGGGAATCACACTACAAAGTACACTGGGGGGGGGAATCACACTATAAAGAGAACCTCCTTCTGGGACACTGTAAAGTCCATGGAGAACAAGAGCAGCTGCCCACTGTACTGAGGCTAGGAAACACTGTCACCACCAATAAATCTACGATAAAAGAGAATTTAAACGTGCATGTTTCTACGGCTGGCCATGCTTTCCACCTGGCTACCCCAAGCCTGCCAACAGCTCTGCACCCCCAGCAGCAATTGCTCCACAGCCTTGGTTTCTCAAAAGACTGCCTCGCCTGGTTCTCCAATTACTTCTCAGACAGAGTTCAGTGTGTCAAATCGGAGGGCCTGTTTTCCGGACCTCTGGCAATCTCTATGGGGGTACCACAGGGTTCAGTTCTCAGACCGACTCTTTTCTCTGTATATGTCAATGATGTATCCCTTGCTGCTGGTGATTCTCTGATCCACCTCTACGCAGCCGACACCATTCTGTATACATCTGGCCCTTCTTTGGACACTGTGTTAACAAACCTCAAAACGAGCTTCAATGCCATACAACTCTCCTTCCGTTGCCTCCAACTGCTCCTACATGCAAGTAAAACTAAATGCATGCTCTTCAAACGATCGCTACCTGCACCTGCCCGCCTGTCCAGCATCTCTATTCTGGACGGCTCTGACCTAGAATATGTGGACAACTACAAATACCTAGGTGTCTGGTGAAACTGTAAACTCTCCTTCCAGACTCACATTAAGCATCTCCAATCCAAAATGAAATCTAGAATCGGCTTCCTATTTCACATCAAAGCATCCTTCACTCATGCTGCCAAACATACCCTCGTAAAACGGACTATCCTACCGCTTCTTGTCGTTTACAAAATAGCCTCCAACACTCTATTCAGCAAATTGGATGTAGTCTATCACAGTGCCATCCATTTTGTCACTAAAGCCCCATATACTACCCACCACTGCGACCTCTATGCTCTCGTTGGCTAGCCCTCACTACACCCAAACAAGGGCACTGCGTTCATCCACCTCTGGCCTGCTCGCCTCCCTACCACTGAGGAAGTACAGTTCCCGCTCAGCCCAGTCAAAACTGTTCGCTGCTCTGGCCCCCCAATGGTGGAACAAACTCCCTCACGACGCCAGGACAGCGGAGTCAATCACCACCTTCCGGAGACACCTGAAACCCCACCTCTTTAAGGAATACCTAGGATAGGATAAAGTAATCCTTCTCACCCCCCCCCTTAAATGATTTAGATGCACTATTGTAAAGTGGCTGTTCCACTGGATGTCATAAGGTGAATTCACCAATTTGTAAGTCGCTCTGGATAAGAGCGTCTGCCAAATGACTTAAATGTAAATGTAAATGTAAATATCCATCGCCAAACTCACTGGCTCCAGTTCATCTATAAGTCTTTGCTAGGTAAAGCCCCCGTATCTCAGCTCACTGGTCACCATAGCAGCACCCACCCGTAGCACGCGTTCCAGCAGGTATATTTCACTGGTCATCCCCAAAGCCAACTCCCCTTTGGTCGCCTTTCCTTCCAGTTCGCTGCTTCCAATGACTGGAATGAATTGCAGAAATCACTGAAGCTGGAGTCTTATATCTCCCTCTCTAACTTACACCAGGTCATTTACACCAGTACACAGCCCATCGGTAAATAGCCCACTACCTCGTCCCCATACTGTTATTCATTTTTTTGCTATTTTACACCCTAGTATATCTACTTGCATTTTCATCTTCTGCACATCTATCACTCTAGTGTTTAATTACTAAATTGTAATTATTTCGATTATTGGCCTATTTATTGCCTTACCTCCCTAATCTTACTACATTTGCACACACTGTATATAGACTTTCTTTTTTCTATTGTGTTACTGACTGTACGTTTGTTTATTCCATGTGTAACTCTGTGTTGTATGTGTCGAACTGCTTTGCTTTATCTTGGCCAGGTCACAGTTGCAAATGAGAACTTGTTCTCAACTGGCCTACCTGGTTAAATAAAATATATACACAAATGTTCGTACCCTGTTTGTGCTGCTACCATGTTGTGCTGCTACCATGTTGTGCTGCTGCCATGCTGTGTTGCTATTATGTTGTTGTCATGTTGTGTTGCCACCATGCTGTCATCTGTTGATGCTATGTTGCTGTCTTAGGTCTATCTTTATGTAGTGTGGCATGTTTGTGTACGTGTTTGTTTTATTGTGAAGGCTGGTATCTGAAGGCTGGTATCTGACGGCTGGTATCTGACGGCTGGTATCTGACGGCTGGTATCTGACGGCTGGTATCTGAAGACTGGTATCTGAAGGCTGGTATCTGAAGACTGGTATCTGACGGCTGGTATCTGACGGCTGGTATCTGACGGCTGGTATCTGAAGGCTGGTATCTGACGGCTGGTATCTGAAGGCTGGTATCTGAAGGCTGGTATCTGACGGCTGGTATCTGACTGACGGCTGGTATCTGACGGCTGGTATCTGAAGGCTGGTATCTGAAGGCTGGTATCTGAAGGCTGGTATCTGAAGGCTGGTATCTGACTGACGGCTGGTATCTGACTGACGGCTGGTATCTGAAGGCTGGTATCTGACGGCTGGTATCTGAAGGCTGGTATCTGACGGCTGGTATCTGACGGCTGGTATCTGACTGACGGCTGGTATCTGAAGGCTGGTATCTGACTGACGGCTGGTATCTGGCGGCTGGTATCTGACTGACGGCTGGTATCTGACGGGTATGGTATCTGAAGGCTGGTATCTGACTGGTATCGGCTGGTATCTGACTGGTATCTGGCTGGTATCTGAAGGCTGGTATCTGACTGGTATCTGACTGCTGGTATCTGAAGGCTGGTATCTGACTGGTATCTGACGGCTGGTATCTGACTGACGGCTGGTATCTGACTGGTATCTGAAGGCTGGTATCTGAAGGCTGGTATCTGACTGACGGCTGGTATCTGAAGGCTGGTATCTGACTGACGGCTGGTATCTGACTGACGGCTGGTATCTGACTGACGGCTGGTATCTGACGGCTGGTATCTGACGGCTGGTATCTGAAGGCTGGTATCTGAAGGCTGGTATCTGAAGGCTGGTATCTGACGGCTGGTATCTGACTGACGGCTGGTATCTGACGGCTGGTATCTGACGGCTGGTATCTGACTGATCTGACGGCTGGTATCTGACGGCTGGTATCTGACTGGTACGGCTGGTATCTGACGGCTGGTATCTGACTGACGGCTGGTATCTGACTGATCGGCTGGTATCTGACGGCTGGTATCTGACGGCTGGTATCTGACTGATCTGGCTGGCTGGTATCTGGTATCTGTGGTAAGGCTGGTATCTGACGGCTGGTATCTGACTGACGGCTGGTATCTGACGGCTGGTATCTGACTGGTATCGGCTGGTATCTGACGGCTGGTATCTGACTGATCGGCTGGTATCTGACGGCTGGTATCTGAAGGCTGGTATCTGACGGCTGGTATCTGAAGGCTGGTATCTGACTGATCGGCTGGTATCTGAAGGCTGGTATCTGACGGCTGGTATCTGACGGCTGGTATCTGACTGGCTGGTATCTGGTGGTATCTGACGGCTGGTATCTGACGGCTGGTATCTGAAGGCTGGTATCTGACTGACTGGCGGCTGGTATCTGACGGCTGGTATCTGAAGGCTGGTATCTGACTGGTATCGGCTGGTATCTGAAGGCTGGTATCTGACGGCTGGTATCTGAAGGCTGGTATCTGACGGCTGGTATCTGACGGCTGGTATCTGAAGGCTTGTATCTGAAGGCTGGTATCTGAAGGCTGGTATCTGAAGGCTGGTATCTGAAGGCTGGTATCTGACAGCTGGTATCTGACTGACGGCTGGTATCTGAAGGCTGGTATCTGAAGGCTGGTATCTGACGGCTGGTATCTGAAGGCTGGTATCTGACGGCTGGTATCTGAAGGCTGGTATCTGAAGGCTGGTATCTGACTGACGGCTGGTATCTGACAGCTGGTATCTGACTGCTGGTATCTGACGGCTGGTATCTGACTGACGGCTGGTATCTGACGGGTATCTGGTATCTGACTGGCTGGTATCTGAAGGCTGGTATCTGAAGGCTGGTATCTGAAGGCTGGTATCTGACTGACGGCTGGTATCTGAAGGCTGGTATCTGACGGCTGGTATCTGAAGGCTGGTATCTGAAGGCTGGTATCTGACAGCTGGTATCTGAAGGCTGGTATCTGAAGGCTGGTATCTGAAGGCTGGTATCTGACTGACGGCTGGTATCTGAAGGCTGGTATATTGTTGCTGGGTTTTGTTATTATTCCTGTCTATGTCGTGGTACCGGTATTCTTCCCACACCATAGTATGGTGTCTATACTGGTTTTATCTTGTATTAAATACCCTGTCCGCGCATCTCAGCTCTCCTGCTCCTGACTCATTTTACCAGTTACCCACAGCCTTGAAACATGGAATGACTACATCAATCTTGAGACTACAGATTTGTTGGATGCATTTGCTGTTTGTTTTGGTTGTGTTTCAGATTCATTCAGGATTATTTGTAGTCATGGTAGTGTCCACATGAATGTAGAAGTGTTTAGAAACATATTGTGTTTTTATTTACAATTAAAGGGACTCCAAAAATGACACAATACATTATTTACCATGAATTTCTATTGGGCACAAAATAATCTGAAACAACCAAAACAAACAGAAAATTCATCCAAAAATGTGTAGAATCACAAGCTTGATGTAATCATCCCATGCTGTGAATATGGGACCAAATACTACTTTAATACACATACAGTATGTGAAGTTGTCCCAATACTTTTGGTTCCCTAAAATGGGGGCACTTTGTACAAAAAGTGCTGTAATTTCCAAACGGTTTACAAAATACCCTCAAAATAAAGCTGATAGTCTGCACTTTCATGTTATAGTCATTTTTTACCTTTATTTAACCAGGCAAGTCAGTTAAGAACAAATTCTTATTTTCAATGACGGCCTGGGAACACTGGGTTAACTGCCTGTTCAGGGGCAGAACGACAGATTTGTACCTTGTCAGCTCGGGGTTTGAACTCGCAACCTTTCGGTTACTAGGCCAACACTCTAACCACCAGGCCACCCTGCCGTTCCTTTCATTGCTTGATTTAACATCCAAAATGTTGGAGTTTCGAGCCAAAATAAGAAAACACTGTACACTGTACATAACTGAGTACTGGACATATCTAGACCTCAGCTATATTCATTCCACATCACGGAAGTTCAGCTTTACAGCGTGATTGAATTTAAAGGTAATGTTCCTTTCTTTATCGGAGACTAAAACACTGCTTAATGTCTGCTCAATCAGAAATTACCTTTAAATGTCTATAGCTGAGTCTGTAACGCTTTAGCTTTCTAGATGGACCATGGCCCCTCTACTGTGACATCTAACATGCTCTCTGTCAATAGTGTCATCTGTACTCTTTGTAACTCTCAACATTCCTGTAACTATCACAACAATTCTGGGTTGGCAGCCTGATATTTGATGAGCCAGCGATCTAGGTGATTAGGACACAGGACACACGGCCCGTTACACAAAGTAACACCTGACCTGACATAAGCCAAGCACCCCCAGTTAGCTGAGAGAGACCTGAGAAATCCCTGGCCAATCTGCAGATAGAGCGGCCCCGTTAATCCCAGATTAGACCTGAGCACCATCTGAGCCTCCTAATGCTGCTGCTTGGACACAGGCACAGATGGGCGTACCCTTTGAGAAGCTAACCTCATAGAGATAGACTAGAGAGCTCTTCTATCTTCAATATGGCCTCTTCTGTGACCCTTCCACATTGAGTTACATAGAACGTTTAGAATATATTACAACGTATTACACATTTTTTGGGCTATCTGTGTCCTTTCCTAACCTATTGCAAGTCCCACCCAGTTGACTACTTCGAAATGGTGAAAGGCCTCAATGACGATTAGCCCTGCCCATGCTATAACAGGTTTTGGGCCAAGCGAGTCCTCTATCCATCTCTATGAGTAACCTCAGGTTGGCTATCATTGTGGTCTGTCATGCGTAGACTTAACAGAAGAGCAAATAGACTTTATAAAAGAGACCGAAATAAAGGTAGTGTAAACAACCAGACCAGAATAGGGCCCCTGGGTTTCCTGATGGAGCGGTTTCAACAGGTCTACTGTAGTGTGTGTTTAGGGGGTTGCCTGGCTGTAGAAGAAGTGCTTACCACTTGGTTTCCTAGCCTAAGTACTGAGAATGTTATAAGGACAGGGATTCAACCCTAATTGGTCATTAGGCTTTCTCCAGTCGTACTGCTAATACTAATGTACACTAGTTAGTAAGCAAATAACATACAAAATAAAATTAAAATAATATGGCATTAATTAAGGTGCTCATTTGAAGAAAAACAGGGCATCACAACATTAAGTGTATTTACATCAATTTTGGTTCTGTTAATATGTTTCTGGGATTTCATGGATTTGCCAATCATAATCATCTGAATTTAATAGAGATTCCAACCCCTGACCATCTGTCAGTAGACTTGCCTTTTAACCCCCGACAATCTGCCAGTAGACTTGTCTTTAAACCCCTGACCATCTGCCAGTAGACTTGCCTTTTAACCCCTGACCATCTGTTAGTAGACTTGTCTTTAAACCCCTGACCATCTGCCAGTAGCCTTGCCTTTTAACCCCTGACCATCTGTTAGTAGACTTGTCTTTAAACCCCTGACCATCTGCCAGTAGACTTGCCTTTTAACCCCTGACTATCTGTTAGTAGACTTGTCTTTAAACCCCTGACCATCTGCCAGTAGACTTGCCTTTTAACCCCCGACCATCTGTCAGTAGACTTGCCTTTTAACCCCCGACCATGTCTGCCAGTCTTTAAACACCCGACCATCTGCCAGTAGACTTGTCTTTAAACCCCGACCATTGTCTTTAAACCCCCGACCATCTGCCAGTAGACTTGTCTTTAAACCCCCCATCTGACCATCTGCCAGTCTTTAAACCCTTGACCATCTGCCAGTAGACTTGTCTTTTTTAACCCCAGACCATCTGCCAGTAGACTTGTCTTTAAACCCCCATCTGCCAATAGACCATCTGCCAGTAAACCCCCGACTTGTCTTTAAACCCCCGACCATCTGTCAGTAGACTTGTCTTTAAACCCCCGACCATCTGCAACCATCTGCCAGTAGACTTGTCTTTAACCCCTTGACCATCTGCCAGTCTTTAAACCCCCGACCATCTGCCAGTAGACTTGTCTTTAAACCCCCGACCATCTGTCAGTAGACTTGTCTTTAAACCCCAACCATCTGCCAGTAGACTTGTCTTTAACCCCTTGACCATCTGCCAGTCTTTAAACCCTGACCATCTGCCAGTAGACTTGCCTTTTAACCCCAGACCATCTGTCAGTAGACTTGTCTTTAAACCCCCCGACCATCTGCCAGTAGACTTGTCTTTAAATCCCTGACCATCTGCCAATAGACTTGTCTTTAAACCCCTGACCATCTGCCAGTCTTTAAACCCCCGACCATCTGCCAGTCTTTAAACCCCCGACCATCTGTCAGTAGACTTGTCTTTAAACCCCCGACCATCTGCCAGTAGACTTGTCTTTTAACCTTCCCCACCATCTGTCAGTAGACTTGTCTTTAACCCTCTGACCATCTGTCAGTAGACTTGTCTTTAACCCCCGACCATCTGCCAGTAGACTTGTCTTTAACCCCACCATCTGTCAGTAAACCCCAGTCAGCAGGTGTTACTATATACTAACCCCAGTCAGCAGGTGTTACTATATACTAACCCCAGTCAGCAGGTGTTACTATATACTAACCCCCCAGTCAGCAGGTGTTACTTACTATCAGCAGGTATAGTCAGCAGGTAACTATATACTAACCCCAGTCAGCAGGTGTTACTATATACTAACCCCAGTCAGCAGGTATTACTATATACTAACCCCAGTCAGCAGGTAACCCTAACCCCAGTCAGCAGGTATTACTATATACTAACCCCAGTCAGCAGGTATTACTATATACTAACCCCAGTCAGCAGGTGTTACTATATACTAACCCCAGTCAGCAGGTGTTACTATATACTAACCCCAGTCAGTAGGTGTTACTATATACTAACCCCAGTCAGCAGGTATTACTCATACTATATACTAACCCCAGTCAGCAGGTGTTACTATATACTAACCCCAGTCAGCAGGTGTTACTATAACCCCAGTCAGTAGGTACTACCCCAGTCAGCAGGTATTACTATATCAGCTAACCCCAGTCAGCAGGTATTACTATATACTAACCCCAGTCAGCAGGTGTTACTATATACTAACCCCAGTCAGCAGGTGTTACTATATACTAACCCCAGTCAGCAGGTGTTACTATATACTAACCCCAGTCAGCAATACACTACAGTAAAATCCCCCAGTAAAAACATTACAGTGAATACTAAATATATAACAATTCCAAAACTAATTTCTTATACACAGTGTAAGGGGATAAAGAATATCTACATAAAGATTTATGAATGAGTGATGGTACAGAGCAGCATAGGCAAGGTACAGTAGATGGTAACGAGTACAGTATATACATATGAGATGAGTATGTAAACAAAGTGGCATAGTTAAAGTGGCTAGTGATACATGTATTACATAAGGATGCAGTAGATGATATAGAGTACAGTATATTCGTATACATATGAGATGAATAATGTAGGGTATGTAAACATTATATTAGGTAGCATTGTTTAAAGTGGCTAGTGATATATTTTACATCATTTCCCATCAGTTCCCATTATTAAAGTGGCTGGAGTTGAGTCAGTGTGTTGGCAGCAGCCACTCAATGTTAGTGGTGGCTGTTTAACAGTCTGATGGCCTTGAGATAGAAGCTGTTTTTCAGTCTCTCGTCCCAGCTTTACACTACATAATACACTACATTATACATAATACATAATACACTAAATTATACATTATGCATAATACACTACATAATACACTACATTATACATAATACACTACATAATGCACTACATTATACACTACATTATACATAATAGACTACATAATACATAATACACTACATAATACATTACATTATACATAATACATAATACATTACATTATACATAATACACTACATAATACACTACATAATACACTAGATAATACATAATACACTACATAATACACTACATAATACACTAGATAATACACTACATAATACACTACATAATACATAATACACTACATAATACACTAGATAATACATAATACACTACATAATGCATAATACACTACATAATACACTACATTATACATAATACACTACATTATACACTACATAATACATAATACACTACATAATACACTACATCATACATAATACACTACATAATACACTACATCATACATTATACACTACATAATACACTACATTATACACTACATTATACATAATACACTACATAATACACTACATCATACATAATACACTACATAATACACTACATTATACATAATACACTACATTATACACTACATAATACACTACATTATACACTACATTATACATAATACACTACATAATACACTACATAATACATAATACACTACATAATACACTACATAATGCATAATACACTACATAATACACTACATAATGCATAATACATAATACACTACATAATGCATAATACACTACATAATACACTACATTATACATAATACACTACATAATACACTACATAATACACTACATAATACATAATACACTACATAATACATAATACACTACATAATACATAATACACTACATAATACATAATACACTACATAATACACTACATTACACATAATACACTACATAATACACTACATAATACATAATACACTACATAATACACTACATTACACATAATACACTACATAATACACTACATTACACATAATACACTACATAATACACTACATAATACACTACATAATACATAATACACTACATAATACATAATAGACTACATAATACACTACATAATACACTACATAATGCATAATACACTACATAATACACTACATTATACATAATACACTACATAATACATAATAGACTACATAATACACTACATTATACATAATACACTACATTATACTTAATACACTACATAATACATAATAGACTACATAATACACTACATTATACATAATACACTACATTATACATAATACACTACATTATACACTACATAATACACTACATTATACACTACATAATACACTACATAATACATAATACACTACATAATGCATAATACACTACATAATACACTACATTATACATAATACACTACATTATACATAATACACTACATAATACATAATACACTACATAATACACTACATAATACATAATACACTACATAATACACTACATAATACACTACATAATACACTACATAATATACATAATACACTACATAATACACTACATAATACACTACATAATACACTACATAATACACTACATAATACACTACATAATACATAATACACTACATAATACACTACATAATACACTACATAATACACTACATAATACATATATAATACACTACATAATACACTACATTATACATAATACACTACATAATACATAATACACTACATAATACACTACATTATACATAATACACTACATAATACACTACATAATACACTACATAATACATAATACACTACATAATGCATAATACACTACATTATACATAATACACTACATAATACACTACATAATACACTACATAATACATAATACACTACATAATGCATAATACACTACATTATACATAATACACTACATAATGCACTACATAATACACTACATAATACACTACATAATGCATAATACACTACATAATACATAATACACTACATAATGCATAATACACTACATTATAAATAATACACTACATAATACACTACATAATACACTACATAATACACTACATAATGCATAATACACTACATAATACACTACATTATACATAATACACTACATAATGCACTACATAATACACTACATAATACACTACATAATGCATAATACACTACATAATACACTACATTATACATAATACACTACATAATGCACTACATAATACACTACATAATACATAATACACTACATAATACATAATAGACTACATTATACACTACATTATAAATAATACACTACATAATACACTACATAATACACTACATAATACACTACATAATACATAATACACTACATAATACATAATAGACTACATTATACACTACATTATACATAATACACTACAGAATACATTAGACTACATAATACACTACATTATACATAATACACTACATTATACATAATACACTACATAATACATAATACACTACATAATACACTACATAATGCATAATACACTACATTATACATAATACACTACATTATACATAATACACTACATTATACATAATACACTACATTATACATAATACACTACATAATGCATAATACACTACATTATACATAATACACTACATAATACACTACATAATACACTACATACTGCATAATACACTACATAATACACTACATTATACATAATACACTACATAATACACAACATAATACATAATACACTACATAATACACTACATTATACATAATACATAATAGACTACATAATACATAATAGACTACATAATACACTACATTATGCATAATACACTACATAATGCACTACATAATACACTACATAATACACTACATAATACACTACATTATACATAATACACTACATAATGCATAATACACTACATTATACATAATACACTACATAATACACTACATAATACACTACATACTGCATAATACACTACATAATACACTACATAATACACTACATACTGCATAATACACTACATAATACATAATACACTACATAATACACTACATAATACATAATACACTACATAATACATAATACACTACATAATACACTACATAATACACTACATAATACACTACATAATACATAATACACTACATAATACATAAT
This sequence comes from Oncorhynchus masou masou, assembly GCF_036934945.1. Taxonomy (NCBI): domain Eukaryota; kingdom Metazoa; phylum Chordata; class Actinopteri; order Salmoniformes; family Salmonidae; genus Oncorhynchus; species Oncorhynchus masou. The sequence goes on from NC_088242.1 coordinate 102,461,985, forward strand.
AGACTATATTATACACTACATTATACACTACATTATACATAATACACTACATAATACATAATACACTACATAATACACTACATTATACACTATATAATACATAATACACTACATTATACACTACATTATACACTACATTATACATAATACACTACATAATACATAATAGACTACATTATACACTACATAATACACATACATTATACATAATACACTACATAATACACTACATTATACATAATACACTACATTATACACTACATAATACACTACATTATACATAATACACTACATTATACACTACATAATACATAATACACTACATTATACACTACATTATACATAATACACTACATAATACATAATAGACTACATAATACACTACATTATACATAATACACTACATTATACATAATACACTACATTATACACTACATTATACATAATACACTACATTATACATAATACACTACATTATACACTACATAATACATAATACACTACATTATACACTACATTATAGATAATACACTACATTATACATAATACACTACATTATACACTACATTATACATAATACACTACATAATACATAATACACTACATAATAATACATTACATTATACATAATACACTACATTATACATTACATTATACATAATACACTACATAATACATAATACACTACATTATACATAATACACTACATAATACATTACATTATACATAATACACTACATAATACATTACATTATACATAAATACACTACATTATACATAATACACTACATAATACATTACATTATACATAATACACTACATAATACATTACATTATACATAATACACTACATTATACATAATACACTACATAATACATTACATTATACATAATACACTACATAATACATTACATTATACATAATACACTACATTATACATAATACACTACATAATACATTACATTATACATAATACACTACATAATACATAATACACTACATAATTGCTCAATCATGAGCACTTTCACCATACTGTGAAGTTCATAATAATTGATTTCATCTGTAGCCTAATAAACTGCATGGTTTCCCGAGTCGTAGTGGGAGGACCACACCCCATATCAATACCTGACTCCAAAATGATATGATGATTATTATGTCAATAGTTGCTCATAAAAGTGATCTCACTTCAATGTCTCACATAATTAATTTTACCAAGACAAAACAGATCCCACCATGTCGAACGAACAAATTGTCTGTAGGCATCTCTAAAATTGTATTGGCATATCCTGTATCCATCAGCACGGTCGTAACTTTTCATGCATCAGGTAATTCATCCAAATAAAGTGTGTGTGTCACACCCTGACCTCTTTCACCTGTCTTTGTTCTTGTCTCCACCCCCAACCACTCATCTTCTCATTATCCCCTGTGTATTTATACCTGCGTTCTCTGTTTGTCTGTTGCCAGTTTGTCTTATCTTGTCAGGGTGCTTTCCCGTCTTCCTGTTTCTCAACTTGTTTTTCCTAGTTTTCCCAGTTCTGACTATTCTGCCTGCCCTGAGTCTGCCTGCCGTCCTGTACCTGCCTGACTCTGACCTGATTACAAACCCCTGCCTGCCCTGACCCCGAGCCTGCCTGCCGTCCTGATCACAAACCCCTGCCTGCCCTGACCCCGAGCCTGCCTGCCGTCCTGTACCTGCCTGACTCTGACCTGACCACAAACCCCTGCCTGCCCTGACCCCGAGCCTGCCTGCCGTCCTGTACCTGCCTGACTCTGACCTGATTACAAACCCCTGCCTGCCCTGACCCCGAGCCTGCCTGCCGTCCTGTACCTGCCTGACTCTGACCTGATCACAAACCCCTGCCTGCCCTGACCCAGAGCCTGCCTGCCCTGACCCCTGATCCTGCCTGCCCTGACCCCGAGCCTGCCTGCCGTCCTGTACCTGCCTGACGCTGACCTGATCACAAACCCCTGCCTGCCCTCGACCTGCCCTTTGCTCCGTGTTGTAATAAATAATCTGAGAACTGTCAATCAAACTCTCCGCTTCCTGGGTCTGCATCTGGGTCATATCCTGAGGTGTTCACGTGCGTGTGTGTGTGCGTGTGTGTGTGCGTGCGTGTGTGCGTGCATGCGTGTACCTATAATAGAGACACTTGTGATACACTGCTTGCTTCTCTACACTGATTACACAGCTGAGGAGTGATTGAATTTACAACCTCTTCAGCAATAGAAAGCTTTCAATGTCAGCCAAGGGGAGCAGAATAATCATTAGACTGTCCACTCTGCTTTCCAGCCAACCTTTTCATTCGTAAAGTACGTCAGACAAAAACAAATGTCATGACAGGCCTGATGGAAACAGATCATTTTTCAGTCAACTTTCCCAATGTCAACACAACAAAATATGGTGAGATATTTGTGTTTGTAAAATGAATCATGTGAGAGATGTATGTTGAAACACTTTTATGTGCAAATATTGATATAATAACCATCATATAGAATTTAACTTGGTGTGTGATCCTCCCACTACGACTCGGGAAACTATGCAGTTTATTAAACTACAGATGAAATAAATTAAAAATCTAATCACATTTTATTGGTCACATATACATGGTTAGTAGATGTTATTGGTCACATACACATGGTTAGCAGATGTTATTGGTCACATACACATGGTTAGCAGATGTTATTGGTCACATACACATGGTTAGCAGATGTTATTGGTCACATACACATGGTTAGCAGATGTTAATGGTCACATACACATGGTTAGCAGATGTTATTGGTCACATGGTTAGCAGATGTTATTGGTCACATACACATGATTAGCAGATGTTATTGGTCACATACACATGGTTAGCAGATGTTATTGATCACATACACATGGTTAGCAGATGTTATTGGTCACATACACATGGTTAGCAGATGTTATTGCGAGTGTAGCGAAATGCTTGTGCTTCTCGTTCTGACATTTAACAAAAAATCTAATATTTCCACAACAACTACCTAATTAATACACACAAATATAAAGGGATGGAATATTTACATATAAATATATGGATGAGCATGCAAAGGTATAAAATACAACAAAAGAGTAATGTGAGATACGTAAACATTCTTAAAGTGACCTTATTAAAGTGACTAGTGATCCATTTATTAAAGTGACTAGTGATCCATTTATTAAAGTGACTAGTGATCCATTTATTAAAGTGACTAGTGATCCATTTATTAAAGTGACTAGTGATCCATTTATTAAAGTGACTAGTGATCCATTTATTAAAGTGACTAGCGATCCATTTATTAAAGTGACTAGTGATCCATTTATTAAAGTGACTAGTGATCCATTTATTAAAGTGACTAGTGATCCATTTATTAAAGTGACTAGTGATCCATTTATTAAAGTGACTAGTGATCCATTTATTAAAGTGACTAGTGATCCATTTATTAAAGTGACTAGTGATCCATTTATTAAAGTGACTAGTGATCCATTTATTAAAGTGACTAGTGATCCATTTATTAGTGGCCAATGATTTCAAGTCTGTGTATGTAGGCAGCAGCCTATGTGTTAGTGATGTGGCTATTTAACAGTCTGATGGCCTTGAGATAGAAGCTGTTTTTCAGTCTCTCTGTTAGTGATGGTTGTTTACCAGTCTGATGGCCTTGAGATAGAAGCTGTTTAACAGTCTGATAGCTTTGAGATAGAAGCTGTTTTTCAGTCTGATGGCCTTGAGATAGAAGCTGTTTACCAGTCTGATAGCCTTGAGATAGAAGCTGTTTACCAGTCTGATAGCCTTGAGATAGAAGCTGTTTACCAGTCTGATGGCCTTGAGATAGAAGCTGTTTACCAGTCTGGTGGCCTTGAGATAGAAGCTGTTTAACAGTCTGATGGCCTTGAGATAGAAGCTGTTTAACAGTCTGATGGCCTTGAGATAGAAGCTGTTCTTCAGTCTCTCGGTCCCAGCTTTGATTTGATGCACCTGTACTGACCTCGCCATCTGGATGGTGGTGGTGGGGGGGAGTGGCTCGGGTGGTTGTGGTCCTTGATGATCTTTTGGCCTTCCTGTGATATTGGGTGCTGTAGGTGTGCTTGAGGGCAGGTAGTTTCTCCACCCTCTGGAGAGCCCTGCGGTTGTGGGTGGTGCAATTGCCGTACCAGGCGGTGATACAGCCTGATAGAATGCTCTCAATTTTGCATCTGTAAAAGTTTGTGAGGGTGATAGGTGACAAGCCAAATATCTTCAGCCTCCTGAGGTTGAAGAGGCGCTGTTGTGCCTTCTTTGCCACACTGTCTGTGGGTGAACCATTTCAGTTTGTCCGTGATGTGTACGCCGAGGAACTTCAAACTTTACACCTTCTCCACTGCTGTCCTGTCGATGTGGATAGGGGGGTGTTCCCTCTGCTGTTTCCTGAAGTCCACGATCATCTCCTTTGTTTTGTTGACGTTGAGTGAGAGGTTCTTTTCCTGACACCACACTCCGAGGGCCCTTACCTCTGAGCATGCACCCTTATGGGGCCCCAGGATCAGCAAGGTGGAGATGTTGTTTCCTACCTTCACCACCTGGGGGCGGCCCATCAGGAAGTCCAGGACCCAATTGCAGTGTGATGGCGATTGCATCATCTGTGGACCTATTGCGGCGGTAAGCAAATTGAAGTGGGTCTAGGGTGACAGGTAATGTGGAGGTGATATGATCCTTGACTAGTATCTCAAAGCACTTCATGATGACAGAAGTGAGTGCTACAGGGCGGTAGTCATTTAGTTCAGTTACCTTTGTATTCTTGGGTACAGGGACAATGGTGGCCCTCTTGAAGCAGGTGGGGACAGAAGACTGGGATAGGGAGAGATTGAATATGTCCGTAAACACACCAGCCAGCAGGTCTGAACATGCTCTGAGGACACGGCTAGGGATACCATCTGGGCCGACAGTCTTGCGAGGGTTAACACGCTTAAATGTCTTACTCACATCGGCCACGAAGAAGGAGAGCCCACAGTCCTTGGTAGCGTCGGTGGCACTATATTATCCTCAAAGTGGGAAAAGAAGGTGTTTGTCTGGAAGCAAAACGTCGGTGTCCGTGACGTGGCTGGTTTTCCTTGCGTAGACCGTGATTGTCTGTAGACCCGGCCACATCTCGTGTCTGAACCGTTGAATTGCGACTCCACTTTGTCTTTTTACTGACATGTTGCTTGTTTGATTGCCTTGTGGAGGGAAGTTGATGTAGCAGTGATCCAGTGTTAGAGTGCTATAGTCGATATGCTGATAGAATTTAGGTAGCCTTGTTCTCAAATTTGCTTTGTTAAAATCCCAAGCTACAATAAATGCAGCCTCAGGATATATGGTTTCCAGTTTGCATAAAGTCCAGTGAAGTTCCTTGAGGGCTGTCGTGGTATCGGCTTGAGGGGGAATATATACGGCTGTGACAATAACCAAAGATAATTATTTTGGGAGATAATACGGTCGGCATTTGAACGTGAGCACTTCTAGGTCAGGTGGACAAAAGAACTTGAGTTCCTGTATGTTGTTACAATTACACCATGAGTTGTTAATCATGAAATGCCCTTCTTGATGTTTATTCCTGTCGGCGTGATGCATAAAGAATCCAGGTGGCTGTACCGACTCTGACAGCATATCCAGAGAGAGACATGTTTCCGTGAAACAGTGTATGTTACAATCCATGATGTCTCTCTGTAAGGCAACCCTTGCTCTGATTTCGCTGACCTTGTTATCTAGGGACTGGACATTGGCAAGTAATATACTGGGAAGCAGTGGGTGATTTGCGCGCCTCCAAAGTCTGACCAGAAGACCATTGTTCCTCTTCTCCGGCGGCGTTGTTTTGGGTCAGCCTCTGGAATCAGTTCAAATGCCCTGGGTGGTTCGGACAAAGGATCCGCTGTGGGAAAGTCGTATTCCTGGTCGTCGTACTGGTAAGTTGACGTCGCTCTGATATCCAATAGTTATTCCCGGCTGTATTTAATAACACTTAACGGTTCCGGTTCCGGGTTGGAGCGAGCGGTCGCATCTACACTTCGGTCCGCAGGTAGTATAACTTTTCATTACATTTCATTATAGTACAACGGTTTGATTTGTCTAATCTTTGTCTAATCTTAGCAATTTCTTCTTAGCTAGCTACATAGCCGTCTTTGTATCAAAGATAATTGCATAATTATCGTATTTCGTCGTCCTAACGTAGTCTACACTGCTTTCTGCCCAGCAGCTAGCTAACGTCCACTAGCACAGCAGCTAGCTAACGTCCACTAGCACTGTAGAAACTATTACACTCAACGACTCGATTAGTGTAGTGTTAGCTAGCTACATAGTTGTCTTTGCTGTCTTCGTATCCAAGGTAATTGTGTAGTTTAGAGTGTGTAGACTTAGAGTGATTATCTTAATTTACCGAGGTTAGCTAGCCAACTATTTGTCGTCCTTAACGTAGGAGTCACTGCTAGCTAGCTAGCCAACAGCTAGCCAACGCCTTCCGAATTGAACTTCAACAACCCGGTCAACATTCCGCCTCGCTCCACAGGTAGTATCACATTTTCATTTCACTTCATTACAGTCCAACGGTTTGATTTGTTTGATCGTAGCTAGCTAGCTACATAGCCGTCTTTGTATCTAAGACAATTGTGTAGTCTGGAGCGATTTTCTAGGTTAGCTAGCCAGCTATTGTCGTTCTTTTAACGTAACGTTACGTAATCAACACTGCTAGCTAGCCAGCTAGCCCCGAATAGCAGCACTGTAGAAACTATTACACTCGACGGAACGACTTGATTAGTGTAGTGTCAACAACGTAGCCACTGCCAGCTAGCCTACTCCAGCAGTACTGTACCATTTCAATCATTTTAGTCAATAAGATTCTTGCTACGTAAGCAACGTTCTGAACATTCGATAAGTGTAGTCCACTTGTCATTCCAATCTCCTTTGCATTAGCGTAGCCTCTTCTGTAGCCTGTCAACTATGTGTCTATCTATCCCTGTTCTCTCCTCTCTGCACAGACCATACAAACGCTCCACACCGCGTGGCCGCGGCCACCCTAATCCTGGTGGTCCCAGCGCGCACGACCCACGTGGAGTTCCAGGTCTCCGGTAGCCTCTGGAACTGCCGATCTGCGGCCAACAAGGCAGAGTTCATCTCAGCCTATGCCTCCCTCCAGTCCCTCGACTTCTTGGCACTGACGGAAACATGGATCACCACAGACAACACTGCTACTCCTACTGCTCTCTCTTCGTCCGCCCACGTGTTCTCGCACACCCCGAGAGCTTCTGGTCAGCGGGGTGGTGGCACCGGGATCCTCATCTCTCCCAAGTGGTCATTCTCTCTCTCTCCCCTTACCCATCTGTCTATCGCCTCCTTTGAATTCCATGCTGTCACAGTTACCAGCCCTTTCAAGCTTAACATCCTTATCATTTATCGCCCTCCAGGTTCCCTCGGAGAGTTCATCAATGAGCTTGATGCCTTGATAAGCTCCTTTCCTGAGGACGGCTCACCTCTCACAGTCCTGGCGACTTTAACCTCCCCACGTCTACCTTTGACTCATTCCTCTCTGCCTCCTTCTTTCCACTCCTCTCCTCTTTTGACCTCACCCTCTCACCTTCCCCCTACTCACAAGGCAGGCAATACGCTCGACCTCATCTTTACTAGATGCTGTTCTTCCACTAACCTCATTGCAACTCCCCTCCAAGTCTCCGACCACTACCTTGTATCCTTTTCCATCTCGCTCTCATCCAACACTTCCCACACTGCCCCTACTCGGATGGTATCGCGCCGTCCCAACCTTCGCTCTCTCTCCCCCCGCTACTCTCTCCTCTTCCATCCTATCATCTCTTCCCTCTGCTCATACCTTCTCCAACCTATCTCCTGATTCTGCCTCCTCAACCCTCCTCTCTTCCCTTTCTGCATCCTTTGACTCTCTATGTCCCCCTATCCTCCAGGCCGGCTCGGTCCTCCCCTCCCGCTCCGTGGCTCGACGACTCATTGCGAGCTCACAGAACAGTGCTCCGGGCAGCCGAGCGGAAATGGAGGAAAACTCGCCTCCCTGCGGACCTGGCATCCTTTCACTCCCTCCTCTCTACATTTTCCTCCTCTGTCTCTGCTGCTAAAGCCACTTTCTTCCACTAAATTCCAAGCATCTGCCTCTAACCCTAGGAAGCTCTTTGCCACCTTCTCCTCCCTTCTGAATCCTCCTCCCCCCCCCCTCCTCCCTCTCTGCAGATGACTTCGTCAACCATTTTGAAAAGAAGGTCGACGACATCCGATCCTCGTTTGCTAAGTCAAACGACACCGCTGGTTCTGCTCACACTGCCCTACCCTGTGCTCTGACCTCTTTCTCCCTCTCTCTCCAGATGAAATCTCGCTTCTTGTGACGGCCGGCCGCCCAACAACCTGCCCGCTTGACCCTATCCCCTCCTCTCTTCTCCAGACCATTTCCGGAGACCTTCTCCCTTACCTCACCTCGCTCATCAACTCATCCCTGACCGCTGGCTACGTCCCTTCCGTCTTCAAGAGAGCGAGTTGCACCCCTTCTGAAAAAACCTACACTCGATCCCTCCGATGTCAACAACTACAGACCAGTATCCCTTCTTTCTTTTCTCTCCAAAACTCTTGAATGTGCCGTCCTTGGCCAGCTCTCCCGCTATCTCTCTCAGAATGACCTTCTTGATCCAAATCAGTCAGGTTTCAAGACTAGTCATTCAACTGAGACTGCTCTTCTCTGTATCACGGAGGCGCTCCGCACTGCTAAAGCTAACTCTCTCTCCTCTGCTCTCATCCTTCTAGACCTATCGGCTGCCTTCGACACTGTGAACCATCAGATCCTCCTCTCCACCCTCTCCGAGTTGGGCATCTCCGGTGCGGCCCACGCTTGGATTGCGTCCTACCTGACAGGTCGCTCCTACCAGGTGGTGTGGCGAGAATCTGTCTCCTCGCCACGCGCTCTCACCACTGGTGTCCCCCAGGGCTCTGTTCTAGGCCCTCTCCTATTCTCGCTATACACCAAGTCACTTGGCTCTGTCATAACCTCACATGGTCTCTCCTATCATTGCTATGCAGACGACACACAATTAATCTTCTCCTTTCCCCCTTCTGATGACCAGGTGGCGAATCGCATCTCTGCATGTCTGGCAGACATATCAGTGTGGATGACGGATCACCACCTCAAGCTGAACCTCGGCAAGACGGAGCTGCTCTTCCTCCCGGGGAAGGACTGCCCGTTCCATGATCTCGCCATCACGGTTGACAACTCCATTGTTTCCTCCTCCCAGAGCGCTAAGAACCTTGGCGTGATCCTGGAAAACACCCTGTCGTTCTCAACTAACATCAAGGCGGTGGCCCGTTCCTGTAGGTTCATGCTCTACAACATCCGCAGAGTACGCCCCTGCCTCACACAGGAAGCGGCGCAGGTCCTAATCCAGGCACTTGTCATCTCCCGTCTGGATTACTGCAACTCGCTGTTGGCTGGGCTCCCCTGCCTGTGCCATTAAACCCCTACAACTCATCCAGAACGCCGCAGCCCGTCTGGTGTTCAACCTTCCCAAGTTCTCTCACGTCACCCCGCTCCTCCGCTCTCTCCACTGGCTTCCAGTTGAAGCTCGCTTCCGCTACAAGACCATGGTGCTTGCCTACGGAGCTGTGAGGGAACGCACCGCAATTACCTCCAGGCTCTGATCAGGCCCTACACCCAAACAAGGGCACTGCGTTCATCCACCTCTGGCCTGCTCGCCTCCTACCACTGAGGAAGTACAGTTCCCGCTCAGCCCAGTCAAAACTGTTCGCTGCTCTGGCCCCCAATGGTGGAACAAACTCCCTCACGACGCCAGGACAGCGGAGTCAATCACCACCTTCCGGAGACACCTGAAACCCCACCTCTTCAAGGAATACCTAGGATAGGATAAAGCAATCCTTCTCACCCCCCCTTAAATGATTTAGATGCACTATTGTAAAGTGGCTGTTCCACTGATGTCAGAAGGTGAATTCACCAATTTGTAAGTCGCTCTGGATAAGAGCGTCTGCTAAATGACTTAAATGTAAATGTAAATGTACTTAAGATTTTCTGGACTAACAATGTAGGAAATAATGCATTTAAAAAAACGAAATACTGCGAAGTTTCCTAAGGCTCGAAGCAAGGCAGCCCTCTCTGTCGGCGCCATCTTGAGAACATGTTATGATGAATACCTCTGTTGATCCGACAGCTATTGTCTGCTGTAATTATGTGCCTATGAACCAGAGTTATACTGTTAGCACTGAGGCAGTGTACCCTAGTAGGAAGTCCACTGTTAGCACCGAGGAGGTGTGTCCTATAGGAATACCACTGAGGAGGTGTGTCCTATAGGAAGACCACTGTTAACACTGAGGAGGTGTGTCCTAGTAGGAAGACCACTGAGGAGGTGTGTCCTATAGGAATACCACTGAGGAGGTGTGTCCTATAGGAAGACCACTGTTAACACTGAGGAGGTGTGTCCTAGTAGGAAGACCACTGAGGAGGTGTGTCCTATAGGAAGACCACTGTTAACACTGAGGTGGTGTGTCCTAGTAGGAAGACCACTGTTAACACTGAGGTGGTGTGTCCCAGTAGGAAGACCACTGTTAACACTGAGGTGGTGTGTCCCAGTAGGAAGACCACTGTTAACACTGAGGTGGTGTGTCCCAGTAGGAAGACCACTGTTAACACTGAGGAGGTGTGTCCTATAGGAAGACCACTGTTAACACTGAGGAGGTGTGTCCTAGTAGGAAGACCACTGTTAACACTGAGGAGGTGTGTCCTATAGGAAGACCACTGTTAACACTGAGGAGGTGTGTCCTATAGGAAGACCACTGTTAACACTGAGGAGGTGTGTCCCAGTAGGAAAACCACTGTTAACACTGAGGAGGTGTGTCCCAGTAGGAAGACCACTGTTAGCACTGAGGTGGTGTGTCCCAGTAGGAAGACCACTGTTAACACTGAGGAGGTGTGTCTTATAGGAAGACCACTGAGGAGGTGTGTCCTCTAGGAAGACCACTGTTAACACTGAGGAGGTGTGTCCCAGTAGGAAGACCACTGTTAACACTGAGGTGGTGTGTCCTAGTAGGAAGACCACTGTTAACACTGAGGAGGTGTGTCCTATAAGAAGACCACTGTTAACACTGAGGAGGTGTGTCCTATAAGAAGACCACTGTTAACACTGAGGTGGTGTGTCCTATAGGAAGACCACTGTTAACACTGAGGTGGTGTGTCCTATAGGAAGACCACTCTTAACACTGAGGTGGTGTGTCCCAGTAGGAAGACCACTGTTAACACTGAGGGGGTGTGTCCTATAGGAAGACCACTGTTAACACTGAGGTGGTGTGTCCCAGTAGGAAGACCACTGTTAACACTGAGGGGGTGTGTCCTATAGGAAGACCACTGTTAACACTGAGGAGGTGTGTCCCAGTAGGAAGACCACTGTTAACACTAAGGAGGTGTGTCCCAGTAGGAAGACCACTGTTAACACTGAGGAGGTGTGTCCTATAGGAAGACCACTGTTAACACTGAGGTGGTGTGTCCTATAGGAAGACCACTGTTAACACTGAGGATGTGTGTCCTATAGGAAGACCACTGTTAACACTGAGGTGGTGTGTCCCAGTAGGAAGACCACTGTTAACACTGAGGAGGTGTGTCCTATAGGAAGACCACTGTTAACACTGAGGAGGTGTGTCCTATAGGAAGACCACTGTTAACACTGAGGGGTGTGTCCCAGTAGGAAGACCACTGAGGTGGTGTGTCCTATAGGAAGACCACTGTTAACACTGAGGTGGTGTGTCCCAGTAGGAAGACCACTGTTAACACTGAGGAGGTGTGTCCTATAGGAAGACCACTGTTAACACTGAGGAGGTGTGTCCTATAGGAAGACCACTGTTAACACTGAGGAGGTGTGTCCTATAGGAAGACCACTGTTAACACTGAGGTGGTGTGTCCTATAGGAAGACCACTGTTAACACTGAGGTGGTGTGTCCTAGTAGGAAGACCACTGTTAACACTGAGGAGGTGTGTCCTATAGGAAGACCACTGTTAACACTGAGGTGGTGTGTCCTAGTAGGAAGACCACTGAGGTGGTGTGTCCTAGTAGGAAGACCACTGTTAACACTGAGGTGGTGTGTCCTATAGGAAGACCACTGTTAACACTGAGGAGGTGTGTCCTATAGGAAGACCACTGTTAACACTGAGGTGGTGTGTCCCAGTAGGAAGACCACTGTTAACACTGAGGAGGTGTGTCCTATAGGAAGACCACTGTTAACACTGAGGAGGTGTGTCCTATAGGAAGACCACTGTTAACACTGAGGGGTGTGTCCCAGTAGGAAGACCACTGAGGTGGTGTGTCCTATAGGAAGACCACTGTTAACACTGAGGTGGTGTGTCCCAGTAGGAAGACCACTGTTAACACTGAGGAGGTGTGTCCTATAGGAAGACCACTGTTAACACTGAGGAGGTGTGTCCCAGTAGGAAGACCACTGTTAACACTGAGGAGGTGTGTCCTATAGGAAGACCACTGTTAACACTGAGGAGGTGTGTCCCAGTAGGAAGACCACTGTTAACACTGAGGAGGTGTGTCCTAGTAGGAAGACCACTGTTAACACTGAGGAGGTGTGTCCTATAGGAAGACCACTGTTAACACTGAGGTGGTGTGTCCTATAGGAAGACCACTGTTAACACTGAGGAGGTGTGTCCTATAGGAAGACCACTGTTAACACTGAGGTGGTGTGTCCTATAGGAAGACCACTGTTAACACTGAGGAGGTGTGTCCTATAGGAAGACCACTGTTAACACTGAGGGGTGTGTCCCAGTAGGAAGACCACTGAGGTGGTGTGTCCTATAGGAAGACCACTGTTAACACTGAGGTGGTGTGTCCCAGTAGGAAGACCACTGTTAACACTGAGGAGGTGTGTCCTATAGGAAGACCACTGTTAACACTGAGGTGGTGTGTCCTATAGGAAGACCACTGTTAACACTGAGGAGGTGTGTCCTATAGGAAGACCACTGTTAACACTGAGGTGGTGTGTCCCAGTAGGAAGACCACTGTTAACACTGAGGAGGTGTGTCCTATAGGAAGACCACTGTTAACACTGAGGAGGTGTGTCCTATAGGAAGACCACTGTTAACACTGAGGGGTGTGTCCCAGTAGGAAGACCACTGAGGTGGTGTGTCCTATAGGAAGACCACTGTTAACACTGAGGTGGTGTGTCCCAGTAGGAAGACCACTGTTAACACTGAGGAGGTGTGTCCTATAGGAAGACCACTGTTAACACTGAGGTGGTGTGTCCTAGTAGGAAGACCACTGAGGTGGTGTGTCCTAGTAGGAAGACCACTGTTAACACTGAGGTGGTGTGTCCTATAGGAAGACCACTGTTAACACCGAGGAGGTGTGTCCCAGTAGGAAGACCACTGAGGTGGTGTGTCCTATAGGAAGACCACTCTTAACACTGAGGTGGTGTGTCCTATAGGAAGACCACTGTTAACACTGAGGTGGTGTGTCCTATAGGAAGACCACTGTTAACACTGAGGAGGTGTGTCCTATAGGAAGACCACTGTTAACACTGAGGAGGTGTGTCCTATAGGAAGACCACTGTTAACACTGAGGAGGTGTGTCCTATAGGAAGACCACTGTTAACACTGAGGTGGTGTGTCCCAGTAGGAAGTCCACTGTTAGCACCGAGGAGGTGTGTCCTATAGGAATACCACTGAGGAGGTGTGTCCTATAGGAAGACCACTGTTAACACTGAGGAGGTGTGTCCCAGTAGGAAAACCACTGTTAACACTGAGTAGGTGTGTCCTATAGGAAGACCACTGTTAACACTGAGGTGGTGTGTCCCAGTAGGAAGACCACTGTTAACACTGAGGTGGTGTGTCCTATAGGAAGACCACTGTTAACACTGAGGTGGTGTGTCCCAGTAGGAAGACCACTGTTAACACTGAGGTGGTGTGTCCTATAGGAAGACCACTGTTAACACTGAGGTGGTGTGTCCTATAGGAAGACCACTGTTAACACTGAGGAGGTGTGTCCTAGTAGGAAGACCACTGTTAACACTGAGGTGGTGTGTCCTATAGGAAGACCACTGTTAACACTGAGGTGGTGTGTCCTATAGGAAGACCACTGTTAACACTGAGGAGGTGTGTCCTAGTAGGAAGACCACTGTTAACACTGAGGAGGTGTGTCCCAGTAGGAAGACCACTGTTAACACTGAGGAGGTGTGTCCCAGTAGGAAGACCACTGTTAACACTGAGGAGGTGTGTCCTATAGGAAGACCACTGTTAACACTGAGGAGGTGTGTCCTATAGGAAGACCACTGTTAACACTGAGGTGGTGTGTCCTATAGGAAGACCACTGTTAACACTGAGGTGGTGTGTCCTAGTAGGAAGACCACTGTTAACACTGAGGTGGTGTGTCCCAGTAGGAAGACCACTGTTAACACTGAGGAGGTGTGTCCCAGTAGGAAGACCACTGTTAACACTGAGGAGGTGTGTCCCAGTAGGAAGACCACTGTTAACACTGAGGTGGTGTGTCCTAGCAGGAAGACCACTGTTAACACTGAGGTGGTGTGTCCTATAGGAAGACCACTGTTAACACTGAGGAGGTGTGTCCTATAGGAAGACCACTGTTAACACTGAGGTGGTGTGTCCCAGTAGGAAGACCACTGTTAACACTGAGGTGGTGTGTCCCAGTAGGAAGACCACTGTTAACACTGAGGAGGTGTGTCCCAGTAGGAAGACCACTGTTAACACTGAGGAGGTGTGTCCTATAGGAAGACCACTGAGGTGGTGTGTCCTATAGGAAGACCACTGTTAACACTGAGGAGGTGTGTCCTATAGGAAGACCACTGTTAACACTGAGGAGGTGTGTCCTAGCAGGAAGACCATTGAGGAGGTGTGTCCTATCAGGAAGAACACTGAGGAGGTGTGTCCTATAGGAAGACCACTGTTAACACTGAGGGGGTGTGTCCTAGCAGGGCTTCTCTTTTCCTTATTAGTGTTTTGATGATTTTTTTTGACCACATATGTTATAAAACACTGAGGAGAGAGACAGTTTTAAAATGTCATGCAAGGGTACACCTACACAAACACAGACCTTATGAAGTATATAGTTTTAAAATCCTAGATGCAAAAATAAATAAAAAACTATTGGAACCATTACCGGGTTTTACCGCTAGGTCTTATGGGTATCATGACCCGTCCACTGTGCCGGACTGTTATATTCGGTTTGTTATGTAGAATACTAATGGATGATCTTGTGAAACACAGCACCATTCTGAGAAGTGACGGAGCATCGCAGCACTACACCCCAGATGACTTTGGGAGTTTCACATAACCACGGATCTATGAACTAAGCCCCACATTCAGTTAACTACAATTTTTCTTACGTCTCGATCACACCGACAGTGTTTGCATTTTTGATACACCTGAAGTACATTCACTTCTAATGGAACGCTGCATTTGCCTTGCCTGTGTGGTGCGGAGGCAGTTGCAGTGTGTTCTGTGTGGTGCCCACGTTGCGGAGGCAGTTGCAGTGTGTTCTGTGTGGTGCCCACGTTGCGGAGGCAGTTGCAGTGTGTTCTGTGTGGTGCCCACGTTGCGGAGGCAGTTGCAGTGTGTTCTGTGTGGTGCCCACGTTGAGGAGGCAGTTGCAGTGTGTTCTGTGTGGTGCCCACGTTGCGGAGGCAGTTGCAGTGTGTTCTGTGTGGTGCCCACGTTGCGGAGGCAGTTGCAGTGTGTTCTATGTGGTGCCCACGTTGCGGAGGCAGTTGCAGTGTGTTCTGTGTGGTGCCCACGTTGCGGAGGCAGTTGCAGTGTGTTCTATGTGGTGCCCACGTTGAGGAGGCAGTGGCAGTGTGTTCTATGTGGTGCCCACGTTGCGGAGGCAGTTGCAGTGTGTTCTATGTGGTGCCCACGTTGAGGAGGCAGTTGCAGTGTGTTCTGTGTGGTGCCCACGTTGAGGAGGCAGTTGCAGTGTGTTCTGTGTGGTGCCCACGTTGCGGAGGCAGTTGCAGTGTGTTCTATGTGGTGCCCACGTTGAGGAGGCAGTTGCAGTGTGTTCTGTGTGGTGCCCACGTTGAGGAGGCAGTTGCAGTGTGTTCTGTGTGGTGCCCACGTTGCGGAGGCAGTTGCAGTGTGTTCTGTGTGGTGCCCACGTTGAGGAGGCAGTTGCAGTGTGTTCTGTGTGGTGCCCACGTTGCAGAGGCAGTTGCAGTGTGTTCTGTGTGGTGCCCACGTTGCGGAGGCAGTTGCAGTGTGTTCTATGTGGTGCCCACGTTGAGGAGGCAGTTGCAGTGTGTTCTGTGTGGTGCCCACGTTGAGGAGGCAGTTGCAGTGTGTTCTATGTGGTGCCCACGTTGCGGAGGCAGTTGCAGTGTGTTCTGTGTGGTGCCCACGTTGCGGAGGCAGTTGCAGTGTGTTCTATGTGGTGCCCACGTTGCGGAGGCAGTTGCAGTGTGTTCTGTGTGGTGCCCACGTTGCGGAGGCAGTTGCAGTGTGTTCTGTGTGGTGCCCACGTTGCGGAGGCAGTTGCAGTGTGTTCTGTGTGGTGCCCACGTTGCGGAGGCAGTTGCAGTGTGTTCTATGTGGTGCCCACGTTGCAGAGGCAGTTGCAGTGTGTTCTGTGTGGTGCCCACGTTGCGGAGGCAGTTGCAGTGTGTTCTGTGTGGTGCCCACGTTGCGGAGGCAGTTGCAGTGTGTTCTATGTGGTGCCCACGTTGGATTTATCGAACGTATGCGTCAAGCTTTATGTGCAGACGGCTTGACAGAAATGGTATCAGAAGATGTTTTATTTTTATATTTATTTAACGAGGCAAGCCAGTTAAGAACAAATTATTATTTACAATGATGGCCTACCAAAAGGCAAAAGACCTGTGGGGACAGGGGCTGGGATTAAATATAAAACATTAAATTAAAATATAGGACAAAACACACATCATGACAAGAGACAACACTACATAAAGAGAGAGCTCAGACAACAACACAGTATGGCAGAAACACATGACAACACAACATGGTAGCATCACAACATGGCAGCAACACAACATGGCAGCAGCACAACATGGTAGCACCCCACATGGCAGCAGCACAACATGGTAGCAACACAACATGGTAGCAACACAACATGGCGGCAGCACAACATGGTAGCAGCACAACATGGTAGCAACACAACATGGCGGCAACACAACATGGAGGCAGCACAACATGGCAGCAGCACAACAGGGCGGCAGCACAGCATGGCAGCAGAACCACATGGCACAAACACAAAACATTCAATGGTAAAATATGGAGGACAAACATGGCACAAACACAACATGGCAGCAGCACAACACTAGCAGCAAACATAGAGCTCAGACAACAACACAGTATGGCAGAAACACAGCACAAGATGACAACATGGTAGCAGCACAACATGGTTGCAACACACAACATGGCAGCAACACAACATGGAGGCAGCACAACATGGCAGCAGCACAACATGGAGGCAGCACAACATGGCAGCAGCACAACATGGTAGAAACACCACATGGCAGCAGCACAACATGGTAGCACCACAACATGGCAGCAGCACAACATGGCAGCAACACAACATGGCATCAGCACAACATGGCACAAACACAACATGGCAGCAGCACAACATGGCACAAACACAACATGGCAGCAGCACAACATGGCACAAACACAAAACATGGTACAAACATTATTGGGCACAAACAACAGCACAAAGGGCAAGAAGGTAGAGACAACCATTTGTAACACGAAGCAACGACACATTTTGATGAATGTTAAATTTTGTTGCACACATGTCCAGATGATGCTGCTGCCTATTTTTTCGCAAAAACACTATCGGTGTGATCAAGGCGTTACACCATCGCAGCAGCGCAAAATATTCTGGGTTGACCCAAAATCATTCGGGACTATCCCCAAAAGCCAGGTTCTGGTAACGTCCCTGCTGCTTCCTAGAAGGGATATACACCACGTTGCATCCATATATAGACTAAATATGGCAATATAAATTGGAAGCTATTTCCCTAACGTTGTTATTGTACTAATGTTTAGGGTTTGGGGGGAAGGGGGGTCCTCCGTTTACGCTGCTGAATTTATATTCCAGGACTTCATGATTAATTATTGTGAAGATCTAGATTATAGACTGCATGTCTTCTCTTGATGTACGTAGAATAGAGCACCTATGTGCTTCATACAAATTGATATGTTTAATATGTTTAAGGTCATTTAGACCATATTACCACTAATAGTGGATCAAGAGCTATTGGTTCTACAGCCATCCTATTGGACTGTTTATTAACCGTGTTTTCCATTAGCACAGGTGTGATGAGAGAACTCTGTCCGGCGGAATAGGACGATACGAGATGTTGTTTCGGAGAGCGCTCCGTAAACCACGTGCCAGAGGTAACAGCTCGGCATGTTGGACTGGGACACGTTTTAATACCATCAGAAACGCCTCTCATTTTAACAGTGGGTCTGCCATGGTTCTGTGTAGCCTAGTTATGCTAATATATTTGAGACCAGTGTACAGCAGTTTAATTTCGTATTTGACTTTAAAAAAAGTCCAATCTATTTCAGTAGTAAACAGGGAAACGAGTCCCAGGCAGTTCAATAGAACATACCAGACGGGGCATCGTTTACTACCATAGTTATTGGGATCGTCTTGTTTCCTCAAGTCTGTGGGTTACATTGAGCTCGTTGACAAAACCGACCTTTGAACACCTTTTCACACTAAATTCCGCGGTGGATCTGTGTAAATTATGCGATTATATCGGACACAGGTTTTTAGCCGTGTCTGTCATCTATTCATTTATTGTATCTACTGTTATTGTATCTCTAAGTAGAAGCCATATCAGCCAATGAAGAAGTGGGAATGGCTGACAATTGAATAGCTCTGCATAATATGACACCTCAACGAACATAATGTTTTCCTACTGTACAGACAGGAATTGAAACCCTGAACATATATACAACATGCAATATTCAGAGGAAGAAGAGAGGGGGTTTAATCCTGTGATTATATTCTACAGAATCAAGACGTTTATATTTCAATGTCATCACATGGATGAAAACGACTATTGTCACACAGAAATGTAATGAAATTAAAATCTACAGGAAGTATGTACTATACTGTTTGTACAGTTGATGGGGACTTAGAAAATAATGCATTACATCACTGCTCTCTAGAGGAAGTTGTAGGTACTGCTTGGCATCTTGCATAGTGTCCTGAAGCAGTAACAGAAGTTAAGGAATCAATTCGTCCAGGACCTGAATCAGAAATACAGTCAGTGTGCAGACAAAAATGGGATCCAGTGATCCTCATTAAAAGATAAACACTAAGCCAGTTCAGGTACCCCATCAAATATTAAACCAGTCCAGGTACCTCATCAAACATTAAAACAGTCCAGGTACCTCATCAAATAATAAACCAGTCCAGGTACCTCATCAAATAATAAACCAGTCCAGGTACCTCATCAAACATTAAACCAGTCCAGGTACCTCATCAAACATTAAAACAGTCCAGGTACCTCATCAAATAATAAACCAGTCCAGGTACCTCATCAAACATTAAACCAGTCCAGGTACCTCATCAAACATTAAACCAGTCCAGGTACCTCATCAAATAATAAACCAGTCCAGGTACCTCATCAAACATTAATCCAGTCCAGGTACCTCATCAAACATTAAATCAGTCCAGGTACCTCATCAAACATTAAACCAGTCCAGGTACCTCATCAAATATTAAACCAGTCCAGGTACCTCATCAAACATTAAACCAGTCCAGGTACCTCATCAAACATTAAACCAGTCCAGGTACCTCATCAAACATTAAACCAGTCCAGGTACCCCATCAAACATTAAATCTGTCCAGGTACCTCATCAAATATTAAATCTGTCCAGGTATCTCATCAAATATTAAATCTGTCCAGGTACCTCATCAAACACTGTTTTTCCGGCAGAGGGACATGTTTGGGGCTGTGGATGATGGCTGTACGGGACAAGGAGCTGTGAGTGATGGCTGTACGGGACAAGGAGCTGTGGGTGATGGCTGTACGGGACAAGGAGCTGTGGGTGATGGCTGTACGGGACAAGGAGCTGTGGGTGATGGCTGTACGGGACAAGGAGCTGTGGGTGATGGCTGTACGGGACAAGGAGCTGTGGGTGATGGATGTACGGGACAAGGAGCTGTGGGTGATGGCTGTACGGGACAAGGAGCTGTGGGTGATGGCTGTACGGGACAAGGAGCTGTGGGTGATGGCTGTACGGGACAAGGAGCTGTGGGTGATGGATGTACGGGACAAGGAGCTGTGGGTGATGGCTGTACGGGACAAGGAGCTGTGGGTGATGGCTGGGAGCTGTGGGTGATGGCTGTACGGGCGGGACAAGGAGCTGTGGGTGATGGCTGTACGGGACAAGGAGCTGTGGGTGATGGCTGTACGGGACAAGGAGCTGTGGGTGATGGCTGTATGGGCGGGACAAGGAGCTGTGGGTGATGGCTGTACGGGACAAGGAGCTGTGGGTGATGGCTGTAACAAGGAGCTGTGGGTGATGGCTGTACGGGACAAGGAGCTGTGGGTGATGGCTGTACGGGACAAGGAGCTGTGGGTGATGGCTGTACGGGACAAGGAGCTGTGGGTGATGGCTGTACGGGACAAGGAGCTGTGGGTGATGGCTGTACGGGACAAGGAGCTGTGGGTGATGGCTGTACGGGACAAGGAGCTGTGGGTGATGTGGGTGATGGATGTACGGGACAAGGAGCTGTGGGTGATGGCTGTACGGGACAAGGAGCTGTGGGTGATGGCTGTACGGGACAAGGAGCTGTGGGTGATGGCTGTACTGGACAAGGAGCTGTGGGTGATGGCTGTAATGGACAAGGAGCTGTGGGTGATGGCTGTACGGGACAAGGAGCTGTGGGTGATGGCTGTACGGGACAAGGAGCTGTGGGTGATGGCTGTACGGGACAAGGAGCTGTGGGTGATGGCTGTACGGGACAAGGAGCTGTGGGTGATGGTTGTACGGGACAAGGAGCTGTGGGTGATGGCTGTACGGGACAAGGAGCTGTGGGTGATGGCTGTACGGGACAAGGAGCTGTGGGTGATGGCTGTACGGGACAAGGAGCTGTGGGTGGCTGTATGTGGGTGATGGCTGTACGGGACAAGGAGCTGTGGGTGATGGCTGTACGGGACAAGGAGCTGTGGGTGATGGCTGTACGGGACAAGGAGCTGTGGGTGATGGCTGTACGGGACAAGGAGCTGTGGGTGATGGATGTACGGGACAAGGAGCTGTGGGTGATGGCTGTACGGGACAAGGAGCTGTGGGTGATGGCTGATGGGACAAGGAGCTGTGGGTGATGGATGTACGGGACAAGGAGCTGTGGGTGATGGCTGTACGGGACAAGGAGCTGTGGGTGATGGCTGTACGGGACAAGGAGCTGTGGGTGATGGCTGTACGGGACAAGGAGCTGTGGGTGATGGCTGTACGGGACAAGGAGCTGTGGGTGATGGCTGTACGGGACAAGGAGCTGTGGGTGATGGCTGTATGGGGACAAGGAGCTGTGGGTGATGGCTGTACGGGACAAGGAGCTGTGGGTGATGGCTGTACGGGACAAGGAGCTGTGGGTGATGGCTGTACGGGACAAGGAGCTGTGGGTGATGGCTGTACGGGACAAGGAGCTGTGGGTGATGGCTGTACGGGACAAGGAGCTGTGGGTGATGGCTGTACGGGACAAGGAGCTGTGGGTGATGGCTGTACGGGACAAGGAGCTGTGGGTGATGGCTGTACGGGACAAGGAGCTGTGGGTGATGGATGTACGACAAGGAGCTGTGGGTGATGGCTGTACGGGACAAGGAGCTGTGGGTGATGGCTGTATGGCAAGGAGCTGTGGGTGATGGCTGTACTGGACAAGGAGCTGTGGGTGATGGCTGTAATGGACAAGGAGCTGTGGGTGATGGCTGTACGGGACAAGGAGCTGTGGGTGATGGCTGATGGGAGCTGTGGGTGATGGCTGGGACAAGGAGCTGTGGGCGATGGCTGTACGGGACAAGGAGCTGTGGGTGATGGCTGTACGGGACAAGGAGCTGTGGGTGATGGCTGTACGGGACAAGGAGCTGTGGGTGATGGCTGTACGGGACAAGGAGCTGTGGGTGATGGCTGTACGGGACAAGGAGCTGTGGGCGATGGCTGTACGGGCGGGACAAGGAGCTGTGGGTGATGGCTGTACGGGACAAGGAGCTGTGGGTGATGGCTGTACGGGACAAGGAGCTGTGGGTGATGGCTGTACGGGACAAGGAGCTGTGGGTGATGGCTGTACGGGACAAGGAGCTGTGGGTGATGGATGTACGGGACAAGGAGCTGTGGGTGATGGCTGTACGGGACAAGGAGCTGTGGGTGATGGCTGTACGGGACAAGGAGCTGTGGGTGATGGCTGTACGGGACAAGGCATCAAGGATAGTCAGTCTTTGACATCTGTCTGTTGCTCCTTAGCCACTGTGCAGAATATATATTTTGACATTTTTGCAGAGGTCTTAGTCACACAATTTTACATTACATTAAGATGTTTGGTGTAGTATTTCACAAGTGAATGACAACAAAACGACAACAAACATCTCTACTGTTGACCAATCTAAAAATGTCTCAAAAAAAAGGTGCTAAAACCTAAAATGGTTCTGCCTGGAACCAAAAATGTGCTATCTAGAATCTAAAATGGTTCTACCTGGAACCAAAAAGGTGCTATATAGACTCTAAAATGGTTCTACCTGGAACCAAAAAGGTGCTATCTAAAACCTAAAAGGGTTCTTCAGTTGTCTCCATAGTAGAACTCTTTGAATAACCCTTGTTGGTTCCAGGTAGAACCATTTTCCAAGTACAGTGCCTTTCAGAAAGTATTCAGACCTCTTGACTTTTTACACATTTTCTTATTATAACATTTATTAAATTCTATTTTTTCCCCTCATCAATCTACACACAATACCCTGTAATGACATCACAGTACCCTATAATGACATCACAGTACCCTATAATGACATCACAGTACCCTGTAATGACATCACAGTACCCTATAATGACATCACAGTACCCTATAATGACAAATCGAAAACAGGTTTTTAGAAATGTTATTACATTGATTAAAAATAAAATAAAAACAGAAATAGCTCTGACCACTTGCTATGAAACTCGAAATTGAACTCGGGTCCATCCTGCTTCCATTGATCAACCTTGAGATGTTTCTACAACTTGATTGGAGTCCACCTGTTGTAAATTCAATTGATTGGACATGATTTTGAAAGACACACACCTGTCTATATAAGGTCCCACAGTTGACAGTTCATGTCAGAGCAGAACCCAAGCCATGAGGTTGAAGGAATTGTCCGTAGTGCTTCGAGACAGGATTGTGTCGAGACACAGATCTGGGGAAGGGTACTAAAAAATGTCTGCAGCATTGAAGGTCCCCAAGAACACAGTGGCCTCTATTATTCTCAAATGGAAGACGTTTGGAACCACCAAGACTTCCTTGAGCTGTCCGCCCGGCCAAACTGAGCAATTGGGGGAGAAGTGCCTTGGTCAGGGAGGGGACCAAGAACCCGATGGTCACTCTGACAGAGCTCCAGAGTTCCTCTGTGGAGAGGAAAGAACCTTCCAGAAGGAAAACCATCTCTGCATATTCTCTGGTCTGATGAAACCAAGATTGAACTGTTTGGCCTGAATGCCAAGAGACACGTCTGGAAGAAACCCAGGTAAGGACTGTTCTTAGGCACGATGCTTCATGGAGTACAGCCTGGATAAAGCCCTTAGTCATGGTATATTGGCCATATACAGTGCCACATCCTCTCGGGCATTATTGCTTTACTATCCAATATCACAGATGAGACACAAATGTTAATGTGCCACTTTAAGGGCAGGAGGTTACTGTGACAGCGAGGGCACTCAAGCAGCCCTGCCTGTGAGATAGAGAATCTAGCAGGGGCGGGGGGTTACCGTGACAGCACGGGTCCTCGGTGACAGTGTGGCTGCTTGTGAGATAGAGAATCTAGCAGGCGAGGGAGGTTACCGTGACAGCGAGGGTCCTCGGTGACAGTGTGGCTGCCTGTGAGATAGAGAATCTAGCAGGGGATGTGTCTTCCCGAGCAGTGGAATCAAACTCAAACATTGAAAAGCAACCTAGGCTGTGAACAAAACTATGTAAATAGCCAAGAAATGTAATGCCCGGGGTGTAGGGGAGGAAGGAGTCAGACTCAGGAGACAGAGTTAAAAGAGTTCAGAGGGGAGGAAAAGATCCGTGGCAGCTAGAAGGCCGGTGAAGACGATCGCCGAACGGGAAGGGGAGCCACCTTCGGTAGGAGTCGTGACAAGAAACACAAAGATAGTCTCACTTTTGAGTAAATTAGATCAAATTTTATGCCTGTGCACAGCACTTCTAAAAATGAATCTTTGTCACTTCACCTGCCGTGCACACAACTCCCCAGCCAGGCAGTGTTGCTGCGTGTGACGCGAGCTAGGACATTAAAGCAATAAGGCCTGAGGGGGTGTGGCGGAGTGCCTGGACACAGCCCTTAGCCATGGTATATTGACCATATACCACAAACCTCCAAGGTGTCTTATTGCTTGACCACCTGCCAATGTGAAATAGACATCTTACCCACCAAAATGTACCTGCATTTGGTGGCTGGCGGGTGTTCATTTTAGGCCCTGATTGCAGTCAATGAGAAAAGTTGAGTGACAACCAAATTGACGAGTATAGTGTATTTGTGCATCACTACAGCCTTCCTGAGAACTAGAAATAGTGCCCCTCCCTGTTGTGCAGAAGGTCACTGCTTCAATGTCAGATTGAGGCAAAGACAGGACCTACTACGTTAGGAAGATAGGGCTACTTCTTAAGAATGTGTGGCTGGAAGTTGGCCAGCATGCTAACCCACAAACCATCTGGTTTATGTTTCTTCATCTGGAATTGGGGATCTTGACAGATACTATTTTTAAACTTCTTAATTTGGGCTGTTGCCCATTCCACGTGCATCCTATGCTTCTCTTTGTTATCTCCACATCTGGTTCTGGTTTTGGTAGGTTGGACTAAACGGGAGGAATGTTTAATCGAAGGCCAATTCACCTCTCTTCAGGTAGCCACAACAAAGCAGACTTTGCGGTAACTCTGTGACGTGACGTTGTTTAAATATTTCTCCGTCAGAAATGGATCCTGTGTAGAGAGCAAATATAAGTGAGCCGAGTGGATCACATATTATCAGAGGATTTAGTCTTGTAGTTGGAAGAATTTTGGCTTTGCAGTAGCAGTGAGCTTGGTTTCTCCGTCTTTAACTCTATGCTATCTAGTATTACAAAGATTGTTGGGAAAATCTCTCCTGGGGTTATAATGATCCCTATGAGGCCGAACAGACAACTGACCTGGCCTGTCACACATAAAGTTCACCCAGGAAGTGAATGAAGTGTTAACACTTTGTAAGTCCATATGACATCTGAAAGCCAGTTCTTTCATCAGCTGAATGTGCTCTATTTACTCTCTTGTATGTCAAGGGGACAGTTGTCCGTGGGGATGATTTATTTATTTATTTCACCTTTATTTATCCAGGTAGGCTAGTTGAGAACAAGTTCTCATTTACAATTGCAACCTGGCCAAGATAAAGCAAAGCAGTTCGACACATACAACGACATAGAGTTACACATGGAGCAAAACAAACATACAGTCAATAATACAGTATCAACAAGTCTATATATGATGCGAGCAAATGAGGTGAGATAAGGGAGGTAAAGGCAAAAAAAAGGCCATGGTGGCAAAGTAAATACAATATAGCAAGTAAAACACTGGAATGGTAGATTTGCAATGGAAGAATGTGGAAAGTAGAAATAAAAATAATGGGGTGCAAAGGAGCAAAATATATAAATAAATGATGTACAGTAGGGAAAGAGGTAGTTGTTTAGGCTAAAATATAGGTGGGCTATGTACAGGTGCAGTAACCTGTGAGCTGCTCTGACAATTGGTGCTTAAAGCTAGTGAGGGAGATAAGTGTTTCCAGTTTCAGAGATTTTTGTAGTTTGTTCCAGTTATCATTTGGTACTCTTAAAAAAAAATGTGCACAAGTAGTTAGAGTGATCATAAGTAAAGACAGTTTTTTGGAGACGCTGCTGCTATTTACTGACTCTGACATTAACAGTTTCCTGAAGGATTTTTGTTTCTTCCTCTTTAACAAGTCCATTTCCTCCTCCTCCTTTAGACCGTATCTGTTCTTCTTCGAACTGCTCCTTTCTGGAAAAATACACCAAATGACTTAAACCAGCTGTTGGTGCTTTGTAATAAATGTTATTTTGCAGCTCCCTCCTCCTTCTCCTCCTCCTCCTCCTCCTCCTCCAACTACTCCTCCTCCTCCTCCCCCTCCTCCCCCTCCTCCTCCTCATCCTCCTCATCCTCCTCCTCCCCCTCCTCCTCCAACTACTCCTCCTCCTCCTCCTCCTCCTCCTTCTCCTCCTCCTCCTCCTCCTCATCCTCCTCCTCCCCCTCCTCCTCCTCCTCCTCCTCCTCCTCCTCCTCCTCCCCTCCTCCTCCTCCCCCTCCTCCTCCTCCTCCAACCCGACTGATGAGTTCCCAAACAGCTGTTTCCCTACACTTCTGAATGAGATGTATTCTAACAGTGATATGGTCTCCCAGTCTAAAGTAGAGGCACCGGACAACGAGAAGATGAGTGTCAACCTACTGATGCTTATGTCGATACATTGCAGTCAATGAGAAAATATGAGTGACAACCCAATTGACGAGTATAAAATGAAATGAAATCAAATTGTATTTGTCACATACACATGGTTAGCAGATGTTAATGCGAGTGTAGCGAAATGCTTGTGCTTCTAGTTCCGACAATGCAGTAATAACCAACAAGTAATCTAACTAACAATTCCAAAACTAATTTCTTATACACAGTGTAAGGGGATAAAGAATATGTACATGAAGATATGAATGAGTGATGGTGCAGAGCAGCATAGGCAAGATACAGTAGATGGTATCGAGTACAGTATATACATATGAGATGAGTATGTAAACAAAGTGGCATAGTTAAAGTGGCTAGTGATACATGTATTATATGAGGATGCAGTAGATGATATAGAGTACAGTATATACGTATACATATGAAATGAATAATGTAGGGTATGTAAACATTACATTAGGTAGCATTGTTTAAAGTGGCTAGTGATATATTTGTGTGTATTCGTGCATCACTACAGCCTTCCTGAGAACTAGAAATAGTGCCCCTCCCTGTTGTGCAGAAGGTCACTGCTTCAATGTCAGATTGAGGCAAAGACAGGACCTACTACGTTAGGAAGATAGGGCTACTTCTTAAGAATGTGTGGCTGGAGGTTGGCCAGCATGCTAACTCACAAACCAAATCTGGTTTATGTTTCCTCATCTGGAATTGGTTGTCACTCAATTATGTTCTCCCGGTCTGAAGCAGAGGTCCTGGACAAGGAGAGCAGAGCAACAAGCTCCCAGTACTTTTCTTCATCCTACTTTTTCCCCTTGCTTTTTCACTCCTTCTTTCTCCCCAATTTCGTGGTATCCAATTGTTAGTAGTTACAGTCTTGTCTCATCGCTGCAACTCCCGTACGGACTCCGTAGAGGCGAAGATCGAGAGCCATGTGTCCTCCGAAACACAACCCAATCAAGCTGCACTGTTTCTTGACACAATGCCCATGCAGCCCGGAAGCCAGCCGCACCAATGTGTCGGAGGAAACACCGTACACCTAGCGACCTGGTCAGCATGCACTGCGCCCGGCCCACCACAGGAGTCGCTAGTGCGCGATGAGACAAGGATATCCCTGCTGGCCAAACCCTCCCTAACCCGGACGAAGCTGGGCCAATTGTGCGCCGCCCAGTGGGCCTTCTGGTCGCAGCTCGCTGCGACAGAGCCTGGACTCAGACCCAACTTCCTCCTCTTTTAAGAGGATGTGCTCCAGCGTAGCAGACTGACAGCATGCAGAAGAAAAAGATTGTGCAGACCAAGCCGATGAAGAGAGGCCTGGAGCTTGAGACGGTTGCAGCAACACCGAAGTCACTGGGCACAAAGTGTTCCCATGTAGCTTTGTTGTCAACCCTCATTCCCCCCATTTAGGCACATCTCCTGACAGGAAAGTCCAGAGCAATAAAGTGCCCAGACCAAGTCAGGGGTTGTAAATACCTCCGTCAAAGAGCTGATGGTACCTACGCTCTCAAACCTAATCAAGAGTACCAGGACCAAATTATAGGACAAATGGGAATCACAGGGATGCCGCGGTGTGATTTATTTGTCATATGTAAAAATGACTCAACTAGAGCATGTCCACTTTAATGCAGAAAAGTGGGAGAGCATGAAAAGCCAGCTTCTTTTTTTATGAATCATTCTGTAATTATCACATCTCAGGATATGACCCAGGGGGAGGCGGATGGTACAATTCTCAGAATATTTATTATAACATAGGGTCATGTAAAGGGCAGGTCAAGGTCAGGCAGAGGTTCATAATCCAAGGCAGAGTCAATCAGGGACAGAACGGCAGGTAGGCTCAGGGTCAGGACAAAGGGCTGTGAGACAGAGGTTTAATCGTAGACACATGGAAAGTGGGATGTATACAGAGGGTGCGGGGCAACAGAAGGCGAACAACAGTGTGGCTTTAGAGATGGGGAAAGAGCCAATAAAGCGGAGGGAAGGTTTGCGGAACTCCCCCCATTGGGAAGATCCCGAGTGGAGAGCCATATCCTCTGCCTGTCGCCGATATCTGGAGGTGGTCTGAAAAAGAGCGGACCTGGCTTTCTACCAGGTACGCCAACAGCGGCAGACGAACATCTGGGCCAAGGGTATGCTGATTTCTTCCTCTTGCTCGGGGAAGAGTGAGGCTGGTAACCCAAGGAACACAGGGCGAGAGACCAGTGGCCGAGCAGAGAAGGGTGTTGCAGGCATACTCCACCCACATGAGTTGCTGGCTCCATGTGGTGGGGTTGGCAGAGACGAGGCAACAAAGAGTCGTCTCCAGGTCCTGATTGGCATGCTCTGAATGGCCATTAGATTGGGAATGAAACCCGGTGGACAGGCTGGCCAATGACCAACTGAGGGTGCAGAACGTCTTCCAGAACCGGGATGAGAACTGAGGATCACAATCGGAGACCATTTTGACTGAAAGTCCATGGATCCGGAAGACCATGAGCTGAGCCGTCTGCTTGACTAAGGGTAACTTTGGAAGGCGAATGAAATGGGCGGCTTCAGAAAACCTATCCACTACCGTAACGATGGTGCTGTTGCCATTGGACAGAGGGAGACCAGTGACAAAGTCCAGTGATATATGGGACCAGGGGTGGTGAGGAAAAGGGAGTGGTTGAAGGAGACCTGCCGCAGCTTGCCGTAGAGTCTTATTCAGCGCACACACAATGCAGGAAGCTACAAATGTGGAGGCGTCAGGAAGTATGGTGGGCCACCAAAACCGTTGTCAGAGGAAAACCATGATCCATCAGGAGTCGTGATGGCAGATAAGATTAGAGGAATAAGCCCATTCCAGGACTGGGGGCCGAGCAGAATCTGGGAGAAATAACTGGTTAGCCGGGCCCGGTTAAACGGCTGGGAACACTGCGCCTTGCGGACCAGGATCTCGATGCTCCAGACGAGTATAGCTGCCAGACAGGACGAAGGAGGAATAAACCCTGCAGCCATAGAGTTCTCAATGTACCCATCCATGGTCTTGGTCTCTGGACCAGACAAGGAATAAAGCTGCCCCCGAGGCTGTGTAGTACCCGGGAGGAGGTCAATGGCGCAGTCGATGCGGAGGAAGAGATGTGGCGCGGGCCTTGCTGAAAACCTCCCTGAAGTCGTGGGAGTCCACGGGAACGGCTGAGAGATCTGAAGCTTTTCCCAAGCCTGCAGGCTGCATCACCTTGATTCACTCCAAATTAGTTTTTTGGACTCATCACAATAGTCCCTAAAGACTTAGAGAAAATAAAGTTGATGCATTCAAAGATGGCCACACTATACCAGTAGATACATATTAGCACATATGCTAAAATGCTAACAAATACTTCAAATCTTCTTCTCATGAAACATAAAAGTCCAAATGACACCAATGGAATGTCGGCCCATATCTTAACTTAGTTTGAGAAAAACTGAGGGATTGGTCAAAAGATGGCTAAGTTATTGACAAATCAAAAATCTGATTTTACATGTGTATTTAAACCAATGCAAATTCACTCCACAGTGGCCTTTCAACTTGACATCGCTATCATGGACGTGCCTAAGATTAACTTGGTATTGATATTGATATCTAAAAAAAACAAGGAAACTATTCAAACGAATGATTTGCATATGTAACACTTACGCTCAAAATCATAATTTTCTCATGAACCATACTTCAGATTCACTCCAGATGTTGTATTTAGACTCATGATTGAACATAAAGGAATAAGTTCCCACATGATAGAGTACTTGCTTTGTTATCCAACTGACCTGTGAACCCCGCTCATTGCTTCTCGCAGCTATATTTTGTTTGTTTGTTCTTTGCTTATGAAGCACTTGGAGATTTATATTATGAAAAGCGCTACAGGAGTTTAAGAAATTACAATAATTATTATATGTACGGCACTGCTGTCTGACAGACTTCCAGCAGGGGCTTTCTCGAGTTCACTCGCTCGTAGAGAGATCTTTCTGTCTCCTGTAGTAGTGTTTATATGTGCATGCAAGCAACTGCCCCTTCACACGGATACCGAGACACACAGCAGCATGGCGAGCAGGGAAAGAGCACAGAGTTTTCTTCACTCATCAACAAAAACTAAATTGTCATGCGTAGGATTGCTGCGGGTTTTATTTATTACTTTTATACACACGGAGCAGGCGAACAAACAAGGTGAACAAACATTATTTTTTATTCCTGGCGTGAACAAACATCTTATAGATTTTACTCTCGCTTGGTTGCTAGCAACGGTGTCACTACTTACCTCTGTGTCGCTAGATAACTTCTTTGTTGAGGTAATTTATTTTTTATTTACACAGTCTCTGGTGGTTTATTGCTTTATGAGTAGCTGGTTACCAACAGTAGTCGGTTACCTACAGTAGCTGGTTACCTACTGTAGCTGCTTTATGGGTAGCTGGTTACCTACAGTAGCTGCTTTATGGGTAGCTGGTTACCTACAGTAGCTGCTTTATGGGTAGCTGGTTACCTACTGTAGCTGCTTTATGGGTAGCTGGTTACCTACAGTAGCTGCTTTATGGGTAGCTGGTTACCAACAGTAGTCGGTTACCTACAGTAGCTGGTTACCTACTGTAGCTGCTTTATGGGTAGCTGGTTACCTACAGTAGCTGGTTACCTACTGTAGCTGGTTACCTACAGTAGCTGGTTACCTACTGTAGCTGGTTACCTACAGTAGCTGCTTTATGGGTAGCTGGTTACCTACAGTAGCTGCTTTATGGGTAGCTGGTTACCTACAGTAGCTGGTTACCTACAGTAGCTGGTTACCTACTGTAGCTGCTTTATGGGTAGCTGGTTACCCACTGTAGCTGCTTTATGGGTAGCTGGTTACCTACAGTAGCTGGTTACCTACAGTAGCTGCTTTATGGGTAGCTGGTTACCTACAGTAGCTGGTTACCTACTGTAGCTGATTTATGGGTAGCTGGTTACCTACAGTAGCTGGTTACCTACTGTAGCTGGTTACCTACAGTAGCTGCTTTATGGGTAGCTGGTTACCTACAGTAGTCGGTTACCTACAGTAGCTGGTTACCTACTGTAGCTGCTTTATGGGTAGCTGGTTACCTACAGTAGCTGGTTACCTACTGTAGCTGGTTACCTACAGTAGCTGCTTTATGGGTAGCTGGTTAC
This sequence comes from Oncorhynchus masou masou, assembly GCF_036934945.1. Taxonomy (NCBI): domain Eukaryota; kingdom Metazoa; phylum Chordata; class Actinopteri; order Salmoniformes; family Salmonidae; genus Oncorhynchus; species Oncorhynchus masou. Next base: position 102,493,780 of record NC_088242.1, read on the forward strand.
CTACAGTAGTTGGTTATCTACAGTAGTTGGTTATCTACAGTAGTTGGTTATCTACAGTAGTTGGTTACCTACAGTAGTTGGTTACCTACAGTAGCTGGTTAACGACAGTAGCTGGTTAACGACAGTAGCTGTTTATGGGTAGCTGGTTAGCTACAGTAGCTGGTTACCTACAGTAGCTGTTTACCTACAGTAGCTGTTTACCTAGAGTAGTTGGTGACCTACAGTAGCTGGTTACCTACAGTAGCTGCTTCATGGGTAGCTGGTTACCTACAGTAGTTGGTTACCTACAGTAGTTGGTTGCCTACAGTAGCTGGTTACCTACAGTAGCTGGTTACCTACAGTAGCTGTTTACCTACAGTAGCTGGTTACCTACAGTAGCTGGTTGCCCACAGTAGCTGGTTACCCACAGTAGCTGGTTAACTACAGTAGTTGGTAACCTACAGTAGCTGGTTAACTACAGTAGTTGGTTACCTACAGTAGCTGGTTACCTACAGTAGCTGGTTACCTACAGTAGTTGGTAACCTACAGTAGCTGGTTAACTACAGTAGTTGGTTACCTACAGTAGCTGCTTTATGGGTAGCTGGTTATCTACAGTAGCTGGTTACCCACAGTAGCTGGTTACCCACAGTAGCTGGTTACCCACAGTAGTTGGTTACCTACAGTAGTTGGTTACCTACAGTAGCTGGTTAACGACAGTAGCTGGTTAACTACAGTAGCTGTTTATGGGTAGCTGGTTAGCTACAGTAGCTGGTTACCTACAGTAGCTGTTTACCTAGAGTAGTTGGTGACCTACAGTAGCTGGTTACCTACAGTAGCTGCTTCATGGGTAGCTGGTTACCTACAGTAGTTGGTTGCCTACAGTAGCTGGTTACCTACAGTAGCTGGTTACCTACAGTAGCTGTTTACCTACAGTAGCTGGTTACCTACAGTAGCTGGTTGCCCACAGTAGCTGGTTACCCACAGTAGCTGGTTACCTACAGTAGTTGGTAACCTACAGTAGCTGGTTAACTACAGTAGTTGGTTACCTACAGTAGCTGGTTACCTACAGTAGCTGGTTACCTACAGTAGTTGGTAACCTACAGTAGCTGGTTATCTACAGTAGTTGGTTACCTACAGTAGCTGCTTTATGGGTAGCTGGTTAGCTACAGTAGCTGGTTACCTACAGTAGCTGTTTACCTACAGTAGCTGTTTACCTAGAGTAGTTGGTGACCTACAGTAGCTGGTTACCTACAGTAGCTGCTTCATGGGTAGCTGGTTACCTACAGTAGTTAGTTACCTACAGTAGTTGGTTGCCTACAGTAGCTGGTTACCTACAGTAGCTGGTTACCTACAGTAGCTGTTTACCTACAGTAGCTGGTTACCTACAGTAGCTGGTTGCCCACAGTAGCTGGTTACCCACAGTAGCTGGTTACCTACAGTAGTTGGTAACCTACAGTAGCTGGTTAACTACAGTAGTTGGTTACCTACAGTAGCTGGTTACCTACAGTAGCTGGTTACCTACAGTAGTTGGTAACCTACAGTAGCTGGTTATCTACAGTAGTTGGTTACCTACAGTAGCTGCTTTATGGGTAGCTGGTTAGCTACAGTAGCTGGTTACCTACAGTAGCTGTTTACCTACAGTAGCTGTTTACCTAGAGTAGTTGGTGACCTACAGTAGCTGGTTACCTACAGTAGCTGCTTCATGGGTAGCTGGTTACCTACAGTAGTTAGTTACCTACAGTAGTTGGTTGCCTACAGTAGCTGGTTACCTACAGTAGCTGGTTACCTACAGTAGCTGTTTACCTACAGTAGCTGGTTACCTACAGTAGCTGGTTGCCCACAGTAGCTGGTTACCCACAGTAGCTGGTTACCTACAGTAGTTGGTAACCTACAGTAGCTGGTTAACTACAGTAGTTGGTTACCTACAGTAGCTGGTTACCTACAGTAGCTGGTTACCTACAGTAGTTGGTAACCTACAGTAGCTGGTTAACTACAGTAGTTGGTTACCTACAGTAGCTGCTTTATGGGTAGCTGGTTATCTACAGTAGCTGGTTACCCACAGTAGCTGGTTACCCACAGTAGCTGGTTACCTACAGTAGCTGGTTAACGACAGTAGCTGGTTAACTACAGTAGCTGTTTATGGGTAGCTGGTTAGCTACAGTAGCTGGTTACCTACAGTAGCTGTTTACCTAGAGTAGTTGGTGACCTACAGTAGCTGGTTACCTACAGTAGCTGCTTCATGGGTAGCTGGTTACCTACAGTAGTTGGTTGCCTACAGTAGCTGGTTACCTACAGTAGCTGGTTACCTACAGTAGCTGTTTACCTACAGTAGCTGGTTACCTACAGTAGCTGGTTGCCCACAGTAGCTGGTTACCCACAGTAGCTGGTTACCTACAGTAGTTGGTAACCTACAGTAGCTGGTTATCTACAGTAGTTGGTTACCTACAGTAGCTGCTTTATGGGTAGCTGGTTATCTACAGTAGCTGGTTACCCACAGTAGCTGGTTACCCACAGTAGCTGGTTACCCACAGTAGCTGGTTACCCACAGTAGCTGGTTACCTACAGTAGCTGGTTACCTACAGTAGCTGGTTACCTACAGTAGTTGGTTACCTACAGTATTTAGTTAGCTACAATGAACTTTCCAACTCAACACAGAAAACAAACATTTACTTGCTAACTTAGTTAACGTCATCTGTTTTACTACCTCTAACCTTATGGGTTAGGACACAGCTAGCTAGGTAAGCTACACAGTAGGTAAGCTACACAGTAGGTAACTAAGTAAGCTAGCTTGATAACTGAACTGACTAGCTAGGTAAACCATGTGTGACGGTTAGTTAAGATTAGAGATGACCAGATGGCAACGACTGAACAAGTCCAAATAGCCCCTGGCTTGACTTCACATGACTTAGCCAGCCGGCAATGTCAGAAAGAACACCCTGATGTTTTGCCAGCTCGCTTGAGAAGTTAAGACAATATGTTTAACTAGCTAGGTGGCTAGCAAATGTATCTTTTCCAAATAGTTGATTGGTAGATAATGTTATCAGTTGGGTGACAGTGAACCGAAAATTTGCTAGTATAAAACTATAGCTAACTACGGTTGTTAGTTTACCAAGTTAAAGTCGTTCGTAGTTACAGTAGCTATTTCTACCTAAGCTGACATAAAACTCAAGTTATCAGTCAAACAAATTATCAAGATAACTTAGTTAATTAGCTAGTTATTGTAGAGAATGATCACAAATTTGAAACAATGTGTCATCAACATTCTATAAGTTATCTTCTGGCTAATTAGCTAAATCAGCTAGCGAGCAGCTAATCTTGAGCTAACTCAGTTCTCAAACGCAAGCTGCTGTAGCGGAGAGCAAGCTGCTGTAGCGGAGAGCAAGCTGCTGTAGCGGAGAGCAAGCAGAGAGCAAGCAGAGAGCAAGCTGCTGTAGCGGAGAGCAAGCTGCTGTAGCGGAGAGCAAGCAGAGAGCAAGCAGAGAGCAAGCTGCTGTAGCGGAGAGCAAGCTGCTGTAGCGGAGAGCAAGCAGAGAGCAAGCAGAGAGCAAGCTGCTGTAGCGGAGAGCAAGCTGCTGTAGCGGAGAGCAAGCAGAGAGCAAGCTGCTGTAGTGGAGAGCAAGCTGCTGTAGCGGAGAGCAAGCTGCTGTAGCGGAGAGCAAGCTGCTGTAGCGGAGAGCAAGCTGCTGTAGTGGAGAGCAAGCAGAGAGCAAGCTGCTGTAGCGGAGAGCCTGACAGCAACGACGGGTTGGATCATTTAACCCGATCAGTCCCGTAATCACAGCAAAAATAGGCTGTTCATTTTTATGGATTTTGATTTATCATGTCCAGTCCTTTATATTTAGCCACAACAGAGTGCGAATTACACCGTGGGGTGGGGGGTATTGAGTGTGGGGTGGGTGGGGTGGGGCCTCTGTATTGAGGGTGGGGGGTGGGGCCTCTGTATTGGGGGAGGCGGGGGCTCTGTGTTGAGGGTGGGGGATGGGCCTCTGTATTGAGGGTGGGGGGGCCTCTGTATTGAGGGTGGGGGGGGGGGGGGCTCTGTATTGAGGGTGGGGGTGGGGCCTCTGTATTGAGGGGGGGGGCTCTGTATTGAGGGTGGGGGGGGGCCTCTGTATTGAGGGTGGGGGTGGGGGGGCCTCTGTATTGAGGGTGGGGCCTCTGTATTGAGGGTGGGGGGGGGGGTGGGGCCTCTGTATTGAGGGGGGGGCTCTGTATTGAGTGTGGGGGGTGGGGGGCTCTGTATTGAGGGTGGGGGTGAGGGTGGGGCCTCTGTATTGAGGGTGGGGGTGGGGTGGGGCCTCTGTATTGAGGGTGGGGGTGGGGTGAGGCCTCTGTATTGAGGGTGGGGTGGGGTGGGGCCTCTGTATTGAGGGTGGGGGTGGGGTGAGGCCTCTGTATTGAGGGTGGGGGTGGGGTGAGGCCTCTGTATTGGGGGTGGGGGGGCTCTGTATTGAGGGTGGGGGTGGGGTGGAGCCTCTGTATTGAGGGTGGGGGTGGGGTGAGGCCTCTGTATTGAGGGTGGGGGTGGGGTGGGGCCTCTGTATTGGGGGTGGGGTGAGGCCTCTGTATTGAGGGTGGGGGTGGGGTGAGGCCTCTGTATTGGGGGTGGGGGGGGCTCTGTATTGAGAGTGGGGGTGGGGGGCCTCTGTATTGAGTGTGGGGGTGGGGGTGGGGCCTCTGTATTGAGGGTGGGGCCTCTGTATTGAGGGTGGGGGTGGGGCCTCTGTATTGAGGGTGGGGGTGAGGGTGGGGCCTCTGTATTGAGGGTGGGGGTGGGGCCTCTGTACTGAGGGTGGGGCCTCTGTATTGGGGGTGGGGGGGTGCTCTGTATTGAGGGTGGGGGTGGGGGCCTCTATTGAGCATGGTAGTCTACCTGTGCATGTTTGTAGTCTACCTGTGCATGTTTGTAGTCTACCTGTGCATGTTTGTAGTCTACCTGTGCATGTTAGTAGTCTACGTGTGCATGTTAGTAGTCTACCTGTGCATGTTAGTAGTCTACCTGTGCATGTTTGTAGTCTACCTGTGCATGTTTGTAGTCTACCTGTGCATGTTTGTAGTCTACCTGTGCATGTTAGTAGTCTACGTGTGCATGTTAGTAGTCTACGTGTGCATGTTAGTAGTCTACCTGTGCATGTTCCTCCACTCCAAAACAATTCCAGCATCCAAACTGCCATTTGATGATTGGAAATAGACATCAGTTTGATTGATTAGACATTAGACGTTGATTAGACCTTCATTAGTTAATACGTCTTGCTGACAAATGTACCTTCTTTTCCTTGTAGCCTCAAAAGTCAGGAGTCCTGAAATGGGGCTGAACCTTGACCTTTGACCTTAAGGACGGTCACCCGAACACACACAGTCAATTTACTAGACGAGGCAACAGTGTGTATTACCAGGAGATTAAAACAGGCCTCCCGTTAGCCCGTGTGTAGCAGTAAAAACATGAAAATAGGTTGGTCAACTTCCTATACGCTCCCCTATACTTTCAATGCATTTTTCTGAAAAAGGGGGGGGTATAAATGGCGTTTACTTACGTTTCCCCTCCACGAGTCCTGCACCACTTCCGCTAAGCCTGCCTTCTCAGCCAAGGCTGTTTTAAACACACTAAAACACACAGAATAGGTAGCATACATTCAATATAATGAGTTGAATCAAAAACACAGATCGTGTGACATGAAACACTACCCTCCTTTCCTTACATTAATGACAGTGTTATTTCTCAATAAAAAGCATTAAACAATTGAATTAGAACATTAAACTTAAACCCTGGACGAATCGTGGATCTTGGAGAAAATGGTTCTCGTGGGCAGCAGAACCCCTAAGGACTCTGGTATAGCTTGTGAGGGACAAAGAGCAAAACATTGTGAGTCTCGGCTTTAAGATGTAGCTTTAAGATGTAGCTTTAAGATGTAGCTTTAACCGTTTGGATTCTATAGACGTTTCTGTGTAAAAGATCCGGCCCCTGGGTCCCTTGGCATCAAAACTGCCAGGAAAAATAAATATTTCATCTAGCTAGTTTGGTTGGGGGATTTTAAAAGTCAGATTGTTCAGATGAGGCATAGAAAATAGTTGAATCCAGGTTCGGGTTGTCATCAGAGGACAATACGTTTATGTTTGGGCCATCAGCATTCGTTAAGAACCATAACCATGACATCATGGAAGGCTGTGGCGACATCATGGAAGGCTGTGGCGACATGCACCCTCACAAATCTGAGGAGGTACAAAGTGAGCTGTGAGGGGTGGTTTGTGAAGGGTGAGCTGTGAGGGGTGGTCTGTGAGGGGTGAGCTGTGAGGGGTGAGCTGTGAGGGGTGGTCTGTGAGGGGTGAGTTGTGAGGGGTGGTCTTTGAGGGGTGAGCTGTGAGGGGTGAGCTGTGAGGGGTGGTTTGTGAGGGGTGGTCTGTGAGGGGTGAGCTGTGAGGGGTGGTTTGTGAGGGCTGGTCTGTGAGGGGTGAGCTGTGAGGGGTGGTTTGTGAGGGGTGAGGGGTGAGCTGTGAGGGGTGGTTTGTGAGGGGTGAGCTGTGAGGGGTGGTTTGTGAGGGGTGGTTTGTGAGGGGTGAGGCGTGAGCTGTGAGGGGTGGTTTGTGAGGGGTGAGCTGTGAAGGGTGAGCTGTGAGGGGTGGTTTATGAAGGGTGAGCTGTGAGGGGTGGTTTGTGAGGGGTGGTTTGTGAGGGGTGAGCTGTGAGGGGTGGTTTGTGAGGGGTGAGCTGTGAGGGGTGGTTTGTGAGGGGTGAGGGGTGAGCTGTGAGGGGTGGTTTGTGAAGGGTGAGCTGTGAGGGGTGGTTTGTGAAGGGTGAGCTGTGAGGGGTGCTTTGTGAGCTGTGAGGGGTGAGCTGTGAGGGGTGAGCTGTGAGGGGTGGTCTGGAGAGGGGTGAGCTGTGAGGGGTGGTCTGTGAGGGGTGGTCTATGAAGGGTGAACTGTGAGGGGTGGTCTGGAGAGGGGCATGGCCATTTTTCCCACAGCTGAAACAGCTTTTTCCTGTAATCTAAAACCAAGATATTTTTCTGCATATCTAAGCATACCTCTTGTCTCCTTCCTGTCTGGCGTTTCTGTTTTTTTTCTTCTTCAAGTAACTAAATATGCATCTCTCCTCAAATCTGGATAAAAGATTGAAAGGAATGTGAGTCTTATTTAGTTATTGCTTGCTTTTCTAAAGTCAACCAACCTTGCCAGCTAAGATTGTTAGACAAGCGAGATGGTGAAGTGTGATTCATCCCTCCCAGAGAACGTGTTTCCACTGCTCCAGAGTCCAATGGCGGCGAGCTTTACACCACTCTAGCCGACGGTTGGATTACACATGGTGATCTCAGGCTCGTGTGCGGCTGCTCTGCCATGGAAACCCATTTCATGAAGCTCCAGACGAACAGGTCTTATGTTGACGTTGCTTCCAGAGGCAGTTTGGAACGCGGTAGTGAGTTTTGCAACCGAGGACAGACTATAGTGTTAAAGCATTCAGTAGTGAGTTTTGCAACCGAGGACAGACTATAGTGTTAAAGCATTCAGTAGTGAGTTTTGCAACCGAGGACAGACTATAGTGTTAAAGCATTCGGTAGTGAGTTTTGCAACCGAGGACAGACTATAGTGTTAAAGCATTCGGTAGTGAGTTTTGCAACCGAGGACAGACTATAGTGTTAAAGCATTCGGTAGTGAGTTTTGCAACCGAGGACAGACTATAGTGTTAAAGCATTCGGTAGTGAGTTTTGCAACCGAGGACAGACTATAGTGTTAAAGCATTCGGTAGTGAGTTTTGCAACCGAGGACAGACTATAGTGTTAAAGCATTCGGTAGTGAGTTTTGCAACCGAGGACAGACTATAGTGTTAAAGCATTCGGTAGTGAGTTTTGCAACCGAGGACAGACTATAGTGTTAAAGCATTCGGTAGTGAGTTTTGCAAAAGAGGACCGACTATAGTGTTAAAGCATTCGGTAGTGAGTTTTGCAACCGAGGACAGACTATAGTGTTAAAGCATTCGGTAGTGAGTTTTGCAACCGAGGACAGACTATAGTGTTAAAGCATTCGGTAGTGAGTTTTGCAACCGAGGACAGACTATAGTGTTAAAGCATTCGGTAGTGAGTTTTGCAACCGAGGACAGACTATAGTGTTAAAGCATTCGGTAGTGAGTTTTGCAACCGAGGACAGACTATAGTGTTAAAGCATTCGGTAGTGAGTTTTGCAACCGAGGACAGACTATAGTGTTAAAGCATTCGGTAGTGAGTTTTGCAACCGAGGACAGACTATAGTGTTAAAGCATTCGGTAGTGAGTTTTGCAACCGAGGACAGACTATAGTGTTAAAGCATTCGGTAGTGAGTTTTGCAACCGAGGACAGACTATAGTGTTAAAGCATTCGGTAGTGAGTTTTGCAACTGAGGACAGACTATAGTGTTAAAGCATTCGGTGAGTGAGTTTTGCAACCTGAGGACAGACTATAGTGTTAAAGCATTAGATCAGTGAGTTTTGCAATTGAGGACAGACTATAGTGTTAAAGCATTCTGGTAGTGAGTTTTGCAACCGAGGACAGACTATAGTGTTAAAGCATTCGGTATGAGTTTTGCAACGAGGACAGACTATAGTGTTAAAGCATTCGGTAGTGAGTTTTGCAACCGAGGACAGACTATAGTGTTAAAGCATTCGGTAGTGAGTTTTGCAACTGAGGACAGATATATTTTTTTTGATGCGTTTCAGCATTATGCAGGTCCAAGTCAAAACATATTTCACGCTATTAGATCATGGCTGAGGAACTGAATTAACTTTAGTGTTAACATCTATTCTGGGATGACTGGTGCTTCTACACCTGCAGGTCCAAGTCAAAACATATTTCACGCTATTAGATCATGGCTGAGGAACTGAATTAACTTTAGTGTTAACATCTATTCTGGGATGACTGGTGCTTCTACACCTGCGCTGCTTGCTGTTTGGGGTTTTAGGCTGGGTTTCTGTACAGCACTTTGAGATATCAACTGATGTAACAAGGGCTTTATAAATAAATTTGATTTGATTTGTTGTGAACTTGTGTGCCCTACCACTTCGAGGCTGAGTCGTCATTGCTCCTAGACGTTTACAGTTGACCGGCTGAGTTCTAGCAGAGAACAAATTTGACGAACTGACTTGTTGGAAAGGTGGCATTCTATGACGGTGCCACGTTGAAAGTCACTGAGCTCTTCAGTACGGCCATTCTACTGCCAATGTTTGTCTATGGAGATTCCATGGTGTGGCTGAAATAGCCAAATCCACTAATTTGAAGGGTGTCCACATACTTTGGTGTGTATATAAAGCGTAATTCCATATTAAACTGATTTATGGCAGTAGGTGGATTATGGCATTAGTCATTTAAACACCTTACTCTGCTGATCTTAATCATTGTGAGGTCATAATCAAAGTAAGCTGATTTAAAACACCTGCTTTTCTGAGAAGTATTTCGCCATGTAAATGACCTTTTATTTAACTAGGCAAGTCAGTTAAGAACACATTCTTATTTTCAATGACGGCCTAGGAACAGTGGGTTAACTGCCTGTTCAGGGGCAGAACAACAGATTTGTACCTTGTCAGCTCGGTAACCTTCCGGTTACTAGTCCAACGCTCTAACCACTAGGCTACCTTGCCGCCTCTACACTCTAACCGCTAGGCTACCCTGCCGCCTCTACACTCTAACCGCTAGGCTACCCTGCCGCCTCTACACTCTAACCGCTAGGCTACCTTGCCGCCTACACTCTAACCGCTAGGCTACCCTGCCGCCTCTACACTCTAACCGCTAGGCTACCCTGCCGCCTACACTCTAACCGGGCTACCCTGCCGCCTCTACACTCTAACCGCTAGGCTACCCTGCCGCCTCTACACTCTAACCGCTAGGCTACCCTGCCGCCTCTACACTCTAACCACTAGGCTACCCTGCCGCCTCTACACTCTAACCTCTAGGCTACCCTGCCGCCTCTACACTCTAACCACTAGGCTACCCTGCCGCCTCTACACTCTAACCGCTAGGCTTGCCCCCTGGCTATCTGCTAGGCTACCCTTTACACTCTAACCGCTAGGCTACCCTGCCGCCTCTACACTCTAACCACTAGGCTACCCTGCCGTTTAATCTGCGCTCCAGCGGTGTATTTGATCTGTGCATTTAACAGCACTGGGTAGCGCAAGCCTCCCTCTTATGCGCGAGTGAAGTTAGTTTGGAAAAGCTGACAGAATGCATCGTACACATAGTTTTTACATTAAAAACGATATATATCCAAAAAGTCTTTGCAAAAATAACACGGTCGCTGACTGGTACAGTAGAATGTTTATTTTGATTGGAGATTTTCTGCATTTATAAACAAAAAGTCCCATCAACCTGATATTTAGATGTGTCCATGGAAACAAGATTATTAGGGAAATCATTTTTCTTGCAAAGCATGTAAACGTTTAAAAAAAAAAATATTCTAACCTGACTATCCACAATAATTGCATTGTATTGTGTGCATGTGCTCAATGATAGCATGAAACGGCATCTTCGTAGCTTGTCATGAGGATGTGAGATAGCTTTAGCCCAGATTGAGAACCTAACTTCCTGCCATTGGTAGGTGGCTAGTAGTGTTGCATAGGTGAAAAAACAAACAAAATATTGTGATGCCTCTGATGGGAAGAGAGAAAGTCTTGTATCTACTGATTACCAGTTCGTCATTCATTTAAGATGCGATGGAGACTTGTTTAGGCGTATGGGTGTGATTCACTGTATGGTGTGATGCACACAGGTGTATCACGCCACTGGTTAAGGGGCGTGTTCCTTGCCCTCGTCACTGTGTGTGTCATAAGCCTGTCAGGATAACAACAGCAGTGAGTCATGTTGAGTTAGAGAAGCAGCTGCAGAGGGCAGAGCATCTCGGTCCTAACTGGTTTCATGTAAGGAGTGGCGTGACAATTCATTTCCTCATTGTTGAATTTGTCAGTGAATTTGTTATTAAATAGGGATAGCAAATTTTTTTCAAACTTTATTGTCAACGTAGGCCTGATGTGGTTAATAACTCCTCAGTATTACTGTAATGAGTAGGCTGTCATAGCCCTGTCAGAGGTCTCTGGGCTCGGTAGCCTGGGTTGTTCCTCTGCAGTCTGTACACTAGAACAGAACGTAATGTCTTGGCCTGTAGATGTTTCTTCCCTTACACAGACCTGATGATTGTTGTTGTTCCTTCTGAGAGGTCTCTTACGTCACATGAATGCTGCGCTGTTTCTGTTCTTGATTTGGATAATGTAAACCATTGGCTGGGATGAGGTGAATGATGAGGGATGAGGGATGAGGTGAATGATGAGGTGAATGATGAGGGATGAGGGATGACATGAAAACCATGCTGAATGATGACATGAAAACCATGCTGAATGATGACATGAAAACCATGCTGAATGATGACATGAAAACCATGCTGAATGATTGCATGAAAACCATGCTGAATGATGACATGAAAACCATGCTGAATGATGACATGAAAACCATGCTGAATGATGACATGAAAACCATGCTGAATGATGACATGAAAACCATGCTGAATGATGACATGAAAACCATGCTGAATGATGACATGAAAACCATGCTGAATGATAACATGAAAACCATGCTGAATGATAACATGAAAACCATGCTGAATGATAACATGAAAACCATGCTTAATGATAACATGAAAACCATGCTTAATGATAACATGAAAACCATGCTGAATGATGACATGAAAACCATGCTGAATGATAACATGAAAACCATGCTGAATGATGACATGAAAACCATGCTGAATGATGACATGAAAACCATGCTGAATGATGACATGAAAACCATGCTGAATGATGACATGAAAACCATGCTGAATGATGACATGAAAACCATGCTGAATGATTGCATGAAAACCATGCTGAATGATGACATGAAAACCATGCTGAATGATGACATGAAAACCATGCTGAATGATGACATGAAAACCATGCTGAATGATGACATGCAAACCATGCTGAATGATAACATGAAAATCATGCTGAATGTTGGTCTAAAATTCTGATCAGGTTATGTGCTGATGTGACAGAAAATTCATGCTGAATGATGACATGACTGCTGAATGATGACATGAAAACATCATGATCCTTGCTTTCCTCACAGCTCTGAATGATGACATGTGACCATGAAAATCATGCTGAATGGGTTAATCATGTCTGAATTTCCCCTGGTCCTCTGGTCCCCTGGTCTGGTCCATTTCTGGGAGATCCCCTGGTGTCTGGTCCCTGGTCTCTGGTCCCCTGGTCTGTCCAATTCACTGGTCCCCTGGGTCCCAGGCTGGTCCCTGGTCTCTGGTCCCAAATGGCCCCTGGTGTCTGGTCCCCTGGTCATCCTATTTACCCCTGGTCCCTGGTATCTGGTACCCTTACTCTGGTCCCCTGACTAGGTCCCCTGGTCTCTGTCTCTGGTCCCCTGGTCTCTGGTCCCCTGGTGTCTGGCCCCCTGGTCTCTGGTCCCCTGGTCCCCTGGTCTCTGGTCCCCTGGTCTCTGGTCCTCTGGTCCCCTGGTGTCTGGTCCCCTGGTGTCTGGTCCCCTGGTGTCTGGTCCCCTGGTCTCTGGTCCCCTGGTGTCTGGTCCCCTGGTCTCTGGTCCCCTGGTGTCTGGTCCCCTGGTCCTCTGCTCCCCTGGTCTCTGCTCCCCTGGTCTCTGCTCCCCTGGTCAGAAGTAGTGTACTGTAAGGGAACAGGGTGGCACTTGGGACACTGCCTGCATGTCTGATTCAGATCCATCTCTAGCAGCCTGGTCTCCTAGATTAGACGTAACATAGTAAACATAAATATACACCAAATCAGTATATGCTACATAAGACCGATGGTTACTTAAAGCAAACATCTAGCTACCCAAACGTTGCAAGTTTGAATCTCCTCACGAACAACTTTAGCATTTTAGTTAATTAGAAACTTTTCAACTACTTACACATTTTTTATTTTGCTACTTTGCAACTACTTAGCATGTTAACTAACCTTTCCCCTAACCGTTTCATCATATCTTTTGTAATACGAAATGGGTGATGGACATCCACAATTTAATACATACCATAGAAATGAAACATATGATAGTATGATAACGTAACATATCGTATTTACATACAGAATAATAGGAACTGCTTTGAGACCAGGTTTCTTGCAGGGAGCTAGTAGTTATTGTCCAAATGGAAGTGACGTGTAACTCCTGACTCTGTATTATTCCTCTGTCTTCACAGCGTTCATACAGTCACACACAATCCTCCAGGTGCTACACTTTGGAGAAGGAGGTCTCTTACAGGTAAACCACAGTTCATCTCTTTAACCAGTTAACCTTTTTGTGAAAACACTTGTTACTTTCCTGACTGGAGGGTCCCTCTGTTTGTCGCGGCTCAGTAAAGCTGTCTGTTATTGTAGACTAGTTGGTATAGAAACAGAGCCAGGGCTCTGGAACCCTAACCTTTGGCTGCCTACCTAGACTCCTTGCTCCTACCTAGACTCCTTGCTCCTACCTAGACTCCTTGCTCCTACCTAGACTCCTTGCTCCTACCTAGACTCCTTGCTCCTACCTAGACTCCTTGCTCCTACCTAGACTCCTTGCTCCTACCTAGACTCCTTGCTCCTACCTAGACTCCTTGCTCCTACCTAGACTCCTTGCTCCTACCTAGACTCCTTGCTCCTACCTAGACTCCTTGCTCCTACCTAGACTCCTTGCTCCTACCTAGACTCCTTGCTCCTACTCCTTGCTCCTACCTAGACTCCTTGCTCCTATCTAGACTCCTTGCTCCTATCTAGACTCCTTGCTCCTACCTAGACTCCTTGCTCCTACCTAGACTCCTTGCTCCTACCTAGACTCCTTGCTCCGGCCAAACGCAACACCACGTTAGTTTCTTCTCATCAATGAGTCTGGATCCGAGTACGTCTCCGTTCCTCCACCGAATGCGGACACATTCAGGGCCGTCTGATTGGTCCAGAAACCGATGGGTTGGACCAGAGCCAGAACACACATGGGTAAAGCGGCAGTTTGAAAATATGTCATTGGCTTTGATACTCTGATTGGTTAGAGACGAACCAATCACTGATGACTATGTTTAGTACAACGACACTCGTCACCACAAACTACTTCGATGATGGCAGTCTCAGAGCGAAGTCCGTAGCGAAACACAGAGCAGCAACATCATTTAGTGTGAGTCTGCGTCAGGCTACTCTATTCTAGAGCATTCTTTGGACCAGAGCACTATGGGCACTACATAGGGAATAGGGTGCAATTTGGGACCAGTTGTATTTCCCATTTCTTCTATCCTGGTGGCATGGGGTGCTTCCCAAATGGCATCCTATGCTCTATATAGGACACTACTTTTGACCAGAGAGTTCTGGGCACTATATAGAGAATAGGGTGCCATTTGGGACGTGGGCATGGCTTAATTTTGACCATCAGAAAGAAGCACTGATAGATAGTAGCTCACACTGGATTTAGTTCACTTGGCAGCTTCCTACACACTCCCCACTCATTCATACAGACGGATACTCACTTTCACAGATGAATGTATACGGACTCAGAGAGATGCCCTGCCAGTGGGGAATACTGCTGGTATACAGGCTCTAAAGATGTTTTTACGTTCATACAGTCTATGTTCTCTCACATTAACTTGTGTTCATACTGTTTCACACCTCACACTAACATATATCTTCCTTGTCATAATACATTCTCCTGATTTAAAGAAAAACAACAACAACTTGTTTTGCTGTTTTTTAACAAACTTTTTCAGAAGCTTTACTTAAACATATCATGATTGTTTTCTTGTCTTTGCAGACAGAGTTTGACTGTGAACTAAGTTTATATAATCAAAAAAGGTAAGTTGTCTATTTTTGGCTTCATCAAATCAAATGTCCTGCCCCCCCCCCCCCCTACATTATCCTGTTGGACTACAAACAGACAGATCCCTGCATGTGTTTCACATTAGGAAGGCCAATGCTTGTTGTGGGATGTGAATCTGCCATTAGATAAACTACCTGGCTTTTTAAAGCACTTGTTACTGGTGTTGTGAATCTGCAATTAGATAAACTACCTGGCTTTTTAAAGCACTTGTTACTGGTGTTGTGAATCTGCAATTAGATAAACTACCTGGCTTTTTAAAGCACTTGTTACTGGTGTTGTGAATCTGCAATTAGATAAACTACCTGGCTTTTTAAAGCACTTGTTACTGGTGTTGTGAATCTGCAATTAGATAAATGACCTGATGCACGGACAACCTTTACAAAAAAAAACAACAGATTGCAGTTTTGAGACTGCAATAACTGAATACTGGTGCACATAACTGAATACTGGTGCAGACCTTCAGCTTTAATTTGAGGATGTTTTCATCCATATCGTGTAAAACGTTTAGAAATTACAGCACTTTTTGTACATAGTGCCCCCATTTTAGGGAACCAAACACATTCGCATATGTGTAGTTAAAGGGAAGTATTTGGTCCCATATTCACAGCATGGGATGACTATATCAAGCTGGTGACTCTACACATTTGTTGGATGAATTTTCTGTTTGTTTTGGTTGTTTCAGATTATATTGTCCCCAATAGAAATTCATGGTAAATAATCTATTGTGCCATTTTGGAGTCAGTTTTATTGTAAATAAGATATGTTTGTTTAACACTTCTACATTCATGTGGACACTACCATGATTATTTTATTTCACCTTTATTTAACCAGGTAGGCTAGTTGAGAACAAGTTCTCATTTACAACTGCGACCTGGCCAAGATAAAGCATAGCAGTGCGACACAAACAACAACAGATGGAATAAACAAACATGCAGTCAATAACACAATAGAAGAAGAAAAAGTCTATATACAGTGTGTGCAAATGAGGTAAGGCAATAAATAGGCCATGGTGGCGAAATAATGACAATTTAGCTATTTAAACACTGGAGTGATAGATGTGCAGAAGATGAATGTATAAGTAGATATACTGGGGTGCAAAGGAGCAAAAAAATAAATAACAGTATGGGGATGAGGTAGTTGGGTGGGCTATTTACAGATGGGCTGTGTACAGGTGCAGCGATCTGTGAGTTGCTCTTGACAGCTGGTGCTTAAAATTAGTGAGGGAGATATGAGTCTCCAGCTTCAGTGATTTTTGCAGTTCGTTCCAGTCATTGGCAGCAGAGAACTGGAAGGAAAGGTGTCCAAAGGAGGAATTGGCTTTGGGGGTGACCAGTGAAATATACCTGCTGGAGCACGTGCTACAGGTGGATGCTGAGATAAGGCGGGGCTTTACCGAGCAGAGACTTGTGGATGATCTGGAGCCAGTGGGTTTGGTGACGAATATGAAGCGAGGCCCAGCCAACAAGCGCATACAGGTTGCAGTGGTGGGCAGTATATGGGGCATTGTTGACAAAATGCATGGCACTGTGATAGACAGCATCCAATTTGCTGAGTAGAGTGTTGGAGGCTATTTCGTAAATGACATCGCCAAAGTCAAGGATCGGCAGGATAGTATTGCCTCGTATGTTTGGCAGCAATGAGTGAAGGAGGCTTTGTTGCAAAATAAGAAGTCGATTCTAGATTTAATTTTGGAGTGGAGATGCTTAATGTGAGTCTGGAAGGAGAGTTTACAGTCTAACCAGACCCCTAGGTATTTGTAGTGACCACATATTGTAACTCAGAACCGTCCAGAGTACTGATGCTGGATGGGCGGCCAGGTTCGTGCATTTAGTTTTATTTGCATTTTACTTGCCTTTAAGAGCAGTTGGAGGCCATGGAAGGAGAGTTGTATGGCATGGAAGCTTGTTTGGAAGCTCGTAAACATAGTGTTCAAAGAAGTGCCAGAAGTATACAGAATGGTGTCGTCTGCGTAGAGGTGGATCAGAGAATCACCAGCAGCAAGAGCGACATCATTGATGTATACAGAGAAGAGAGTCGGCCCAAGACTTCAACCCTGTGGTACCCCCATAGAGACTGCCAGAGGTCCGGACTACAGGCCCTCCGATTTGACACACTGAACTCTGTCAGAGAAGTAGTTGGTGAACCAGGCGAGGCAGTCATTTGAGAAACCATGGCTGTTGAGTCTGCTGATAAGGATGTGGTGATTGACAGAGCTGAATGCCTTGGCTAGGTCGATGAATACAGCTGCACAGTATTGCCTCTTATCGATGGTGGTTATGATAACGTTTAGGACCTTGAGCGTGACTGAGGTGCACCCATGACCAGCTCTGAAACCCGTTTGCGTAGCGGAGATGGTTCGGTGGGATTGGAAATGGTCAGTGATCTGTTTGTTCACTTGGCTTTCGAAGACCTTAGAAAGGCAGGGTTGGATAGATATAGGTCTGTAACAGTTTGGGTCTAGAGTGTCTCCCACTTTGAAGAGGGGGACGACCGCGGCAGCTTTCCAATCTTTGTGGATCTCAGACGATACGAAAGAGAGGTTGGACAGGCTAGTAATAGGGGTTGCAACAATTTCAGCTGATCATTTTACAAAGAGAGGGTACAGATTGTCTAGCCCAGCTGATTTGTAGGGGTCCAGATTTTGCTGCTCTTTCAGAACATCAGCTATCTGGATTTGGGTGAAGAAGAAATGGGGGAGTCTTGGGCAAGTTGCTGTGGGGGGTGCAGGGCTGTTGACCAGGGTAGGGGTGGTCTGGTGGAAAGCATGGCCAACTGTAAAAAAAAAAAAAAAAAAAAAAAAAAATGCTTATTGAAATTCTCAATTATTGTGGAGCCTCAGTGCAGTGGACAGCTGGGAGGAGGTGCTTTTATTCTCCGTGGACTTTAGTGTCCCAGAGCTTTTTGGAGTTTGTGCTGCAGGATGCACATTTCTGTTTGAAAAAGCTAGCCTTTGCTTTCCTAACTGACTGTGTATATTGGTCCCTAACCTCCCTGAAAAGTTGCATATCGCTATTCAATGCCAATGCCATACACCACAGGATGTTTTTGTGCTGGTTAAGGGCAGTCAGGTCTGGAGTGAACCACGGGCTATATCTGTTCCTTGTTCAACATTTTTTGAATGGGCATGCTTTCGAGTTTGACCGATTTATTATTTTTCTACGCCGATTAATCGGCCATTTTTAAAATATTATTTATATGTAATAATGACAATTACAACAATACTGAATGAACACTTATTTTAACTTAATATAATACATCAATAAAATCAATTTAGCCTCAAATAAATAATGAAACATGTTCAATTTGGTTTAAATAATGCAAAAACAAAGTTTTAGAGAATAAAGTAAAAGTGCAATATGTGCCATGTAAGAAAGCTAACGTTTCAGTTCCTTGCTCAGAACATGAGAACATTTTGAAAGCTGGTGGTTCCTTTTAACATGAGTCTTCAATATTCCCAGGTTAACAGTTTTAGGTTGTAGTTATTATAGGACTATTTCATATACCTTTGACTATTGGATGTTCTTATAGGCACTTTAGTATTGCCAGTGTAACAGTATAGCTTCCATCCCTCTCCTCGCCGCTACCTGGGCTCGAACCAGGAACACATCGACAACAGCCACCCTTGAAGCAGCGTTACCCATGCAGTGCAAGGGGAACAACTACTCCAAGTCTCAGAGCGAGTGACGTTTGAAACGCTATTAGCGCGCACCCCGCTAACTAGCTAGCCATTTCACATCGGTTACACCAGCGTGATCTTGGGAGTTGATAGGCTTGAAGTCATAAACAGCGCAATGCGTGAAGAATTGCGAAGAGCTGCTGGCAAAACACACGCAAGTGCTGTTTGAAGGAATGCTTACGAGCCTGCTGCTGCCTACCATCGCTGAGTCAGACTGCTCTATCAAATCATAGACTTAATTATAACATAATAACACACAGAAATACGAGCCTTAGGTCATTAATATGATCGAATCCGTAAACTATAATTTCGAAAACAAAACGTTTATTCTTTCAGTGAAATACAGCACCGTTCCGTATTTTATCTAACGGATGGCATCCCTAAGTCTAAATATTGCTGTTACATTGCACAACCTTCAATGTTATGTCATAATTACGTAAAATTCGGACAAATTAGTTCGCAATGAGCCAGGCGGCCCAAACTGTTGCATATACCCTAACTCTGCGTGTAATGAACGCAAGAAAAGTGCCACAATTTCATCATCATCTGGTTAATATTGCTAACCTTTCTTTTAGCTAATTATGCAGGTTAAAAAATATATACTATGTATTGATTTTAAGAAAGGCATTGATGTTTATGGTTAGGTACACGTTGGGGCAACGACAGTCCTTTTTTGCGAATGCGCACCGCATCGATTATATGCAATGCAGGACACGCTTGATGAACTAGTAATATCATCAACCATGTGTAGTTATAACTAGTGATTATGATTGATTGATTTTTTTTTATAAGATAAGTTTAATGCTAGCTAGCAACTTACCTTGGCTTCTTACTGCATTCGCATAACAGGCAGGTGGTTAGAGCATTGTGATAGTTAACTGTAAGGCTGCAGGATTGAATCCCCGAGCTGACAACGTACAAATATGTCGTTCTGCCCCTGAACAAGGCAGTTAACCCACCGTTCCTAGGTCAGTTAACCCACCATTCCTAGGTCAGTTAACCTACTGTTCCTAGGCCGTCATTGAACATAAGAATGTGTTCTTAACTGACTTGCCTCGTTAAATAAAGTTGTAAAAAAAATATATATATATTTTTTAAATTGGCGTCCAAAAATACCGATTTCCGATTGTTATGAATACTTGAAATCGGCCCTAATTAATCGGCCATTCCGATTAATTGGTTGACCTCTAGCATGCTTATGTAAGATGGTGAGGAAGGCACTTTTTAAAGAATAACCAGGCATCTTCTAATGACGGAATGAGGTCAATATCCTTCCAGGATACCCGGGCCAGGTCGATTAGAAAGGCCTGCTCGCTGAAGTGTTTTAGGGAGCGTTTGACAGTGATGAGGGGTGGTCGTTAGACCGCGGACCCATTACGGATGCAGGCAATGAGGCTGAGATCCTGGTTGAAGACAGCAGAGGTGTATTTAGAGGGCAGGTTGGTTAGGATGATCTCTGAGGGTTCCTGTGTTCATGGATTTGGGGTTGTACCTGGTGGCTTCACTGATAATTTGTGTGAGATTGAAAGCATCAGGTTTAGATTGTAGAATGGCTGGGGTGTTAAGCATCTCCCAGTTTAGGTCACCTAAAAGCACGAGCTCTGAAGATAGCTGGGGGACAGGCAATTCAATGGTGGCCAGGGCACAGCTGGGGGTAGGTGGTGGTCTATAGCAAGCAGCAACGGTAAGAGACTTGTTTCTGGTGGATTTAAAAAAAATAGAAGCTCAAATTGTTTGGGGACAGACCTGGATAGTAAGACAGAACTCTGCTGGCTATCTCTGCAGTAGATTGCAACTCTGCCCCCTGTGGCAGTTCTATCTTGTTGGAAAATGTTGTAGTTAGGGATGGAAATTTCAGGATTTTTGGTGGCCTTCCTAAGCCTATTCAGACACGGCTAGGACATCAGGGTTGGCAGAGTGTGCTAAAGCAGTGAATAAAACAAACTTAGGGAGGAGGCTTTTAATGTTAACATGTATGAAACCAATGCTTTTACGGTTACAGAAGTCAACAAATGAGAGCACCTGGGGAATAGGAGTGGAGCTAGGCACTGCAGGGCCAGATTAACCTCTACATCACCAGAGGAACAGTGGAGGACTAGGATGAGGGTACGGCTAAAGGCTATAAGAACTGGTCGTCTAGTACTTTTGGAACAGGGAGTAAAAGGAGCAGGTTTCTGGGCGCGGTAGAATAGATTCAATGCATAATGTACAAACAAAGGTATAGTAGGATGTGAATACAGTGGCGGTAAACCTTGGCAATAAGTGACGATGAGCAAGGTATTGTCTCTAGAGACATCAATTACATTACATTACATTTAAGTCATTTGGCAGACGCTCTTATCCAGAGCGACTTACAATTAAACCAGATGAAGTCACCGCATATGTGGGAGGTGGGACAAGAGGGTTAGCTGAGGCATATTGAGCAGGGCTGGAGAGCTCTACAGACAATAATCACTAACCAAAACAGCTATGGACAAGGCATATTGACATTAGGGAGTGGCATGCATAGCTGAGTGATCATAGGGTCCAATGAGTCGCTGGATCAGCTAGCGGTCCGGGGCAAAGCACAAGGGCCTGAGAGGGACGTCACGACGGAAGTTCCGTCAGCAGACTAGATGTGATGGATCAGCTTGTGATGTAAAAGGGTCCAGGCCAATTGGTAAAATAGGTATTGTAGCCCAAGGAGTGGCTGATGGACCTCTTCAGCTTGCTGGGAAATGGGCCTAGTATAGGCTAGCTCCAGGCTAATTGGTGCTTTCTCCGGGACAAGGACATTATCCAGGATAAGCCAATCGGATAGCTAGCTGCGATAATCCAGGTGAAGAGGTTCAGAGCTTGCGGTAGGAATCCGGAGAAAAAGGAGTCCGATAAGCTCTGGGTTGAATCACGCTGTGCAGACTCGCAGGAGTTGTCTGGGCTAAAGGTTAGCTGATGACCGCTAGCAGTGGCTAGTTAGCTGGCTAGCTACTGTAAAGAAAATAGCAGATCCGTACCATTTACATTACATTTAAGTCATTTAGCAGACGCTCTTATCCAGAGCGACTTACAAATTGGTGAATTCACCTTCTGACATCAGTGGAACAGCCACTTTACAATAGTGCATCTAAATCATTTAAGGGGGGGGTTTCAGGTGAGAAGGATTACTTTATTCTATCCTAGGTATTCCTTGAAGAGGGCCAGAGGTGGGGTTTCAGGTGTCTCCGGAAGGTGGTGATTGACTCCGCTGTCCTGGCGTCGTGAGGGAGTTTGTTCCACCATTGGGGGGCCAGAGCAGCGAACAGTTTTGACTGGGCTGAGCGGGAACTGTACTTCCTCAGTGGTAGAGAGGCGAGCAGGCCAGAGGTGGATGAACGCAGTGCCCTTGTTTGGGTGTAGGGCCTGATCAGAGCCTGGAGGTACTGCGGTGCCGTTCCCCTCACAGCTCCGTAGGCAAGCACCATGGAGAGGGGAATCTGATGGTTCACAGTGTCGAAGGCAGCCGATAGGTCTAGAAGGATGAGAGCAGAGGAGAGAGAGTTAGCTTTAGCAGTGCGGAGCGCCTCCGTGATACAGAGAAGAGCAGTCTCAGTTGAATGACTAGTCTTGAAACCTGACTGATTTGGATCAAGAAGGTCATTCTGAGAGAGATAGCGGGAGAGCTGGCCAAGGACGGCACGTTCAAGAGTTTTGGAGAGAAAAGAAAGAAGGGATACTGGTCTGTAGTTGTTGACATCGGAGGGATCGAGTGTAGGTTTTTTCAGAAGGGGTGCAACTCTCGCTCTCTTGAAGACGGAAGGGACGTAGCCAGCGGTCAGGGATGAGTTGATGAGCGAGGTGAGGTAGGGGAGAAGGTCTCCGGAAATGGTCTGGAGAAGAGAGGAGGGGATAGGGTCAAGCGGGCAGGTTGTTGGGCGGCCGGCCGTCACAAGAAGCGAGATTTCATCTGGAGAGAGAGGGGAAAGAGGTCAGAGCACAGGGTAGGGCAGTGTGAGCAGAACCAGCGGTGTCGTTTGACTTAGCAAACGAGGATCGGATGTCATCGACCTTCTTTTCAAAATGGTTGACGAAGTCATCTGCAGAGAGGGAGGAGGGGGGAGGAGGATTCAGGAGGGAGGAGAAGGTGGCAAAGAGCTTCCTAGGGTTAGAGGCAGATGCTTGGAATTTAGAGTGGAAGAAAGTGGCTTTAGCAGCAGAGACAGAGGAGGAAAATGTAGAGAGGAGGGAGTGAAAGGATGCCAGGTCCGCAGGGAGGCGAGTTTTCCTCCATTTCCGCTCGGCTGCCCGGAGCACTGTTCTGTGAGCTCGCAATGAGTCGTCGAGCCACGGAGCGGGAGGGGAGGATCGAGCCGGCCTGGAGAATAGGGGACATAGAGAGTCAAAGGATGCAGAAAGGGAAGAGAGGAGGGTTGAGGAGGCAGAATCAGGAGATAGGTTGGAGAAGGTATGAGCAGAGGGAAGAGATGATAGGATGGAAGAGGAGAGAGTAGCGGGGGAGAGAGAGCGAAGGTAGGGACGGCGCGATACCATCCGAGTAGGGGCAGTGTGGGAAGTGTTGGATGAGAGCGAGAGGGAAAAGGATACAAGGTAGTGGTCGGAGACTTGGAGGGGAGTTGCAATGAGGTTAGTGGAAGAACAGCATCTAGTAAAGATGAGGTCGAGCGTATTGCCTGCCTTGTGAGTAGGGGGGAAGGTGAGAGGGTGAGGTCAAAAGAGGAGAGGAGTGGAAGGAAGGAGGCAGAGAGGAATGAGTCAAAGGTAGACGTGGGGAGGTTAAAGTCGCCCAGGACTGTGAGAGGTGAGCCGTCCTCAGGAAAGGAGCTTATCAAGGCATCAAGCTCATTGATGAACTCTCCGAGGGAACCTGGAGGGCGATAAATGATAAGGATGTTAAGCTTGAAAGGGCTGGTAACTGTGACAGCATGGAATTCAAAGGAGGCGATAGACAGATGGGTAAGGGGAGAAAGAGAGAATGACCACTTGGGAGAGATGAGGATCCCGGTGCCACCACCCCGCTGACCAGAAGCTCTCGGGTGTGCGAGAACACGTGGGCGGACGAAGAGAGAGCAGTAGGAGTAGCAGTGTTGTCTGTGGTGATCCATGTTTCCGTCAGTGCCAAGAAGTCGAGGGACTGGAGGGAGGCATAGGCTGAGATGAACTCTGCCTTGTTGGCCGCAGATCGGCAGTTCCAGAGGCTACCGGAGACCTGGAACTCCACGTGGGTCGTGCGCGCTGGGACCACCAGATTAGGGTGGCCGCGGCCACGCGGTGTGGAGCGTTTGTATGGTCTGTGCAGAGAGGAGAGAACAGGGATAGATAGACACATAGTTGACAGGCTACAGAAGAGGCTACGCTAATGCAAAGGAGATTGGAATGACAAGTGGACTACACGTCTCGAATGTTCAGAAAGTTAAGCTTACGTAGCAAGAATCTTATTGACTAAAATGATTGAAATGATACAGTACTGCTGGAGTAGGCTAGCTGGCAGTGGCTACGTTGTTGACTTTGTAGGCTAGCTGGCAGTGGCTGCGTTGTTGACACTACACTAATCAAGTCGTTCCGTCGAGTGTAATAGTTTCTACAGTGCTGCTATTCGGGGCTAGCTGGCTAGCTAGCAGTGTTGATTACGTAATGTTACGTTAAAAGAACGACAATAGCTGGCTAGCTAACCTAGAAAATCGCTCCAGACTACACAATTGTCTTAGATACAAAGACGGCTATGTAGCTAGCTAGCTACGATCAAACAAATCAAACCGTTGTACTGTAATGAAGTGAACTGAAAATGTGATACTACCTGTGGAGCGAGGCGGAATGTTGACCGGGTTATTGAAGTTCAATTCAGAAGACGTTGGCTAGCTGTTGGCTAGCTAGCTAGCAGTGTCTCCTACGTTAAGGACGACAAATAGCTGGCTAGCTAACCTCGGTAAATTAAGATAATCACTCTAAGTCTACACACTCAAACTACACAATTATCTTGGATACGAACACAGCAAAGACAACTATGTAGCTAGCTAACACTACCACATTGGGTGAGGCGGATTGCAGGAGAGTATGTTGAAGTTGGGGTTAAAAAAATGTAAAAAATATATTTGAAGAAAACAATAAATACAAATATATATTCCCGGGGCAAGACGAAGACAAAAGACGCCTGACTGCTACGCCATCTTGGAGAGGAAAGTCTTGAATGAGTTCCCACATATGCTGAGCACATGTTGGCTGCTTTTCCTTCACTCTGCAGTCCAGCTCATCCCAAACCATCTCAATTGGTTTGAGGTCGGGTGATTGTGGATGCCAGGTCATCTGATACAGCACTCCATCACTCTCCTTAGTCAAAAAGCCCTTACACAGCCTGGAGGTGTGTTTAGAGTCATTGTCCTGTTGGATGGGATGGTGTTTCGCTGCAGAATGCTGTGGTAGCCATGCTGGTTAAGTGTGCCTTGAATTGAAATAAATCTCACAGTGTCACAAATAAAGCACCACCACACCATCACACCTCCTCCTCCATGCTTCATGGTGGGAAGCACACATGCGGAGATCATCCATTCACCTACTCTGCGTCTCACAAAGACACGGCGGTGGGACACAAAAATATCAAATTTGGGTTTATCAGACCCAAGGACAGATTGTCCATTGCTTGTGTCACAACATGTGTTGTGCCCAAGCCTCTTATTGGTTTCCATTAGTACTTTGTAGCAATTTGACCATGAAGGCCTGATTCAAGCAGTCTCCTCTGAACAGTTGATGTTGAGATGCCTGTTACTTGAACTCTGTGAAGCATTTATTTGGGCTGCAATCTGAGGTGCAGTTAACTCCAATGACCTTATCCTCTGCAGCAGAGGTAACTCTGGGTCTTCCTTTCCAATCTGAGGTGCAGTTAACTCTAATGAATTTATCCTCTGCAGCAGAGGTAACTCTGGGTCTTCCTTTCCAATCTGAGGTGCAGTTAACTCCAATGACCTTATCCTCTGCAGCAGAGGTAACTCTGGGTCTTCCTTTCCAATCTGAGGTGCAGTTAACTCTAATGAACTTATCCTCTGCAGCAGAGGTAACTATGGGTCTTCCTTTCCTGTAGCGATCCTCATGAGAGCCATCAAAGTTCTTGAAATTTTCTGCATTGACTGACCTTCATGTCTTAAAGTAATGTTTTCTCTTTTTTTTCCTCTGCTTTTTTAAGCTATTTTTGCCATATTGTAGACTTTGTGGACTTTGTCTACCAAAAAGATAGCAATGGGCTAAATTCTGTGTACCACCTCTACCATGTCACAACACAACTGATTTGGTGAAACTCATTCAGAAGGAAAGAAATTCCACAAATAACTTAAGGATATTCCCCTTTTTAAAATAACATACCCAAATCTAACTGCCTGTAGCTCAGGACCTAAAATAACAAACCCAAATCTAACTGCCTGGAGCTCAGGCCCTAAAATGACATACCCAAATCTAACTGCCTGGAGCTCAGGACCTAAAATAACAAACCCAAATCTAACTGCCTGGAGCTCAGGCCCTAAAATGACATACCCAAATCTAACTGCCTGGAGCTCAGGCCCTAAAATAACAAACCCAAATCTAACTGCCTGGAGCTCAGGACCTAAAATGACATTCCCAAATCTAACTGCCTGGAGCTCAGGCCCTGAAGCAAGGATATGCATATTCTTGGTACCATTTGAAAGGAAACACTTTGAAGTTTGTGGAAAGGTGAAAGGAATGTAGGAGAATATAACACATTAGATCTGGTAATACAAGATAATACAAAGAAAAAACCAACCGTCTGTCATTTTTTTTGTACCATCTTTGAAATGCAAGAGAAAGGACATAATGTATTATTCCAGCCAAGGTGCAATTTAGATTTTGTCCACTAGATGGCAGCAGTGTATGTGCACATTTTTAGACTGATCCAATGAACCATTGCATTTCTGTTCAAAATGCTCTAGACTGCCCGAATGTGCCTAATTTGTTTATTAATACATTTTCATGTTCACAACTGTGCACTCTCAACCAGTAGCATGGTGCTGTAATAGCTACTGTAAATATATCACTAGCCACTTTAAACAATGCTACCTTATATAATGTTACTTACCCTACATTATTCATCTCATATGCATACGTATATACTGTACTCTATATCATCGACTGCATCCTTATGTAATACATGTATCACTAGCCACTTTAACTATGCCACTTTGTTTACATACTCATCTCATATGTATATACTGTACTCGATACCATCTACTGTATCTTGCCTATGCTGCTCCGTACCATCACTCATTCATATATCCTTATGTACATATTCTTTATCCCCTTACACTGTGTATAAGACAGTAGTTTAGGAATTGTTAGTTAGATTACTTGTTGGTTATTACTGCATTGTCGGAACTAGAAGCACAAGCATTTCGCTACACTCGCATTAACATCTGCTAACCATGTGTATGTGACAAATAAAATTTGATTTGATTTAAATTGGACAGTGCAGTTAGATTAACAAGAATTTAATCTTTCTGCCAATATCACATGTCTATGTTCTTGTTCCCTTCAATCTCATGCTTATCACATTAGCCTGTTAGCTCATCTGTT
The DNA here is from genome assembly GCF_036934945.1 of Oncorhynchus masou masou. NCBI lineage: Eukaryota > Metazoa > Chordata > Actinopteri > Salmoniformes > Salmonidae > Oncorhynchus > Oncorhynchus masou. Next base: position 102,520,834 of record NC_088242.1, read on the forward strand.
GGGCCGGTGAGGACTGAGATGGCGTCATCTTTTTATTTATTTTTGTATTTATTTTTTACCCCTTTTTCTCTCCAATTTCGTGGTATCCAATTGTTGTAGTCGCTACTACCTCCCTAACCCGGACGACGCTAGACCAATTGTGCGTCGCCCCACGGACCCCCCGGTCGTGGCCGGTGACGACAGAGCCTGGAACTAGAACTGCCAGATGTGCAAAGTATAGAATTTGGGAGTATGTCTTCTCAGAAATAGGTCGACTCAGTTTAGAATGTTCATGATTTTAATTTAGCCTAAATAACACAGTTCATGTTGGTAACATGATGTAATTTGTTAATGTACAAGGTGCTTGCTTGTAACCCCTCCCCCTCTTGTTTTGGCATATTGATCATGCACTGTCATTTAGTCGAATAGCCGATTAGATTTGACTGTGTGTTGAGCTGTAGTGTTTCTGAGACTCTACTGTTAGCAGCAGCGCTAAGGCTACTAACTTCTGTTTTATTCAACAGTCTGATGATTTAATATTGAACACCTGCTCTTTTGTAAATCATAAATTCGCCTGCTTACTTTAGCCCAGGTGGTCTTGTTGCTGATCTAGCTGCTTGACCAGAGTCAATGTGGAGGCTATATACAGGTGGTAACAGTACAGAGTCAATCTGGAGGCTATATACAGGGTGTTACGGTACAGAGTCAATGTGGAGGCTATATACAGGGTGTTACGGTACAGAGTCAATGTGGAGGCTATATACAGGGTGTTACGGTACAGAGTCAATGTGGAGGCTATATACAGGGTGTTACGGTACAGAGTCAATGTGGAGGCTATATACAGGGGGTACCGGTACAGATTTAATGTGGAGGCTATATACAGGGTGTTACGGTACAGAGTCAATGTGGAGGCTATATACAGGGTGTTACGGTACAGAGTCAATGTGGAGGCTATATACAGGGTGTTACGGTACAGAGTCAATGTGGAGGCTATATACAGGGGGTACCGGTACAGATTTAATGTGGATGCTATATACAGGGTGTTACGGTACAGAGTCAATGTGGAGGCTATATACAGGGTGTTACGGTACAGAGTCAATGTGGAGGCTATATACAGGGTGTTACGGTACAGAGTCAATGTGGAGGCTATATAGAGGGTGTTACGGTACAGAGTCAATGTGGAGGCTATATACAGGGGGTACCGGTACAGAGACAATGTGGAGACTATATACAGGGGGTACTGGTACAGAGTCAATGTGGAGGCTATATACAGGGGGTACCGGTACAGAGACAATGTGGAGACTATATACAGGGGGTACTGGTACAGAGTCAATGTGGAGGCTATATACAGGGGGTACCGGTACAGAGTCAATGTGGAGGCTATATACAGGGGGTACCGGTACAGAGTCAATGTGGAGGCTATATACAGGGGGTACCGGTACAGAGTCAATGTGGAGGCTATATACAGGGGGTACCGGTACAGAGTCGATGTGGAGGCTATATACAGGGGGTACCGGTACAGAGTCAATGTGGAGGCTATATACAGGGAGTACTGGTACAGAGTCAATGTGCAGGGGTACAGGTTAGTTGAGGTAATTAGTTAATTTGTGCATGTAGGTAGGGGTGAAGTGACTATGCATAGATAATAAACAGCCAGTAGCAGCAGTGTACAAAACAAATGGGGGGGGGGCACAATGTAATAGTCCGGTGGCCATTTGATTAATTGTTCATCAGTCTATATGCTAAACCAGATACCTTACATGGCTGGCTAGCTCGACGGCTAACCACCACCACATATAGATAGAAAGTAATGGGATCTTTTTGTATACGCTTACACCGCCATGATTGGTTGGATAAAGCCTATGAGGAAAATGAATGGCGTTTTTGTAGGGTTTTTACAATCAGGGGTTTCTCTCTGCCAGTTTGTGACAACCAATCAGAGGCTTTTCTCTGCCAGTCTGTGACAACCAATCAGGAGCTTCTCTCTGCCAGTCTGTGACAACCAATCAGGGGCTTCTCTCTGCCAGTCTGTGACAACCAATCAGGGGCTTCTCTCTGCCAGTCTGTGACAACCAATCAGGAGCTTCTCTCTGCCAGTCTGTGACAACCAATCAGGAGCTTCTCTCTGCCAGTCTGTGACAACCAATCAGGAGCTTCTCTCTGCCAGTCTGTGACAACCAATCAGTAGCTTCTCTCTGCCAGTCTGTGACAACCAATCAGGGGCTTCTCTCTGCCAGTCTGTGCAGTGTGTTTCCTATGTGGACACAAGTTTCCAGCACTGGTAGAAATGTTGTTTATCTTTGGGAGAAACAGGACATGATGTCTGTGTACGTTTCACTTTAGTTTGACAAGTATTGCACATTAATTGAACCTGAACAGCACTATAGTTAATTGCAGATCCAGATCAACATGAAGCCCTCTCTCTACCTGGTACTGTCCTCCTGTCTCACTGTCCTCCTCCCTCCCTCCCTCCCTCCCTCCCTCCCTCCCTCCCTCCCTCCCTCCCTCCCTCCCTCCCTCCCTCCACTAGTAGTGTCTTCCCTCAGCCTCCCCTCCCTCCCTCCCTCCCTCCCTCCCTCCCTCCCTCCCTCCCTCCCTCCCTCCCTCCCTCCCCCTCCCTCCCTCCCTCCCTCCCTCCCTCCCTCCCTCCCTCCCTCCCTCCCCCTCCCTCCCTCCCTCCCTCCCTCCCTCCCTCCCCCTCCCTCCACTAGTAGTGTCTTCCCTCAGCCTCCCCTTGTCCTCCCTCCCTCCCTCCCTCCCTCCCTCCCTCCCTCCCTCCCTCCCTCCCTCCCTCCCTCCCTCCCTCCCTCCCTCCCTCCCTCCCTCCCTCCCTCCCTCCCTCCCTCCCTCCACCAGTAGTGTCTTCCCACAGCCTTCCTTTCATAATAACTGAGTCTGATTGAAGCCAAACAATAGGACTGATGGAACGCGTCTAAACCCTAGTCTCTGTGGAACAGGGCTATCCTAGTCTCTGTGGAACAGGGCTACCCTGGTCTCTGTCGAACAGGGCTACGCTGGTCTCTGTCGAACAGGGCTACGCTGGTCTCTGTCGAACAGGGCTACGCTGGTCTCTGTCGAACAGGGCTACCCTGGTCTCTGTCGAACAGGGCTACGCTGGTCTCTGTGGAACAGGGCTACCCTGGTCTCTGTGGAACAGGGCTACCCTGGTCTCCTCTAGGCGTCCCTGACTCGCCTCCTCTTGGCGTCCCTGACTCGCCTCCTCTAGGAGCCCCTGACTCTCCTCCTCTTGGCGTCCCTGACTCGACTCCTCTAGGCGCCCCTGACTCGCCTCCTCTTGGCGTCTCTGACTCGACTCCTCTAGGCGTCCCTGACTCTCCTCCTCTTGGCGTCCCTGACTCTCCTCCTCTTGGCGCCCTGACTCGCCTCCTCTAGGCGCCCCTGACTCGCCTCCTCTAGGCGCCCCTGACTCGCCTCCTCTTGGCGTCCCTGACTCGCCTCCGGGCACTGGAGTCGTGGATGTCGGTTGAGTTAAATGCGGAAGTCACATTTCAACTGACTAGGTATACCTTTTCCTCTAAACATGCCCAACTCGCCTCGTCATTACAAAGAAGGACAGGGAAGCCTGACCTATAATGAATCACTGACACAGAGAAGGACAGGGAAGCCTGACCTATAATGAATCACTGACACAGAGAAGGACAGGGAAGCCTGACCTATAATGAATCACTGACACAGAGAAGGACAGGGAAGCCTGACCTATAATGAATCACTGACACAGAGAAGGACAGGGAAGCCTGACCTATAATGAATCACTGACACAGTGAAGGACAGGGAAGCCTGACCTCTATTGAATCACTGACACAGAGAAGGACAGGGAAGCCTGACCTATAATGAATCACTGACACAGAAGGGAACACCCCCGTTATGTCATTGCTATTCTCCGTTATGTCATTGCTATTCTCTGTTATGTCATTGCTATTCTCCGTTATGTCATTGCTATTCTCCGTTATGTCAGCATGTCATTGCTATTCTCCGTTATGTCATTGCTATTCTCTGTTATGTCAGCATGTCATTGCTATGCTCCGTTATGTCAGCATGTCATTGCTATTCTCCGTTATGTCAGCATGTCATTGCTATTCTCCGTTATGTCATTGCTATTCTCCGTTATGTCATTGCTATTCTCCGTTATGTCAGCATGTCATTGCTATTCTCCGTTATGTCATTGCTATTCTCTGTTATGTCATTGCTATTCTCCGTTATGTCATTGCTATTCTCCGTTATGTCAGCATGTCATTGCTATTCTCCGTTATGTCAGCATGTCATTGCTATTCTCCGTTATGTCAGCATGTCATTGCTATTCTCCGTTATGTCATTGCTATTCTCTGTTATGTCAGCATGTCATTGCTATTCTCCGTTATGTCAGCATGTCATTGCTATTCTCTGTTATGTCAGCATGTCATTGCTATTCTCTGTTATGTCAGCATGTCATTGCTATTCTCCGTTATGTCAGCATGTCATTGCTATTCTCCGTTATGTCATTGCTATTCTCTGTTATGTCAGCATGTCATTGCTATTCTCCGTTATGTCATTGCTATTCTCTGTTATGTCAGCATGTCATTGCTATTCTCTGTTATGTCAGCATGTCATTGCTATTCTCCGTTATGTCAGCATGTCATTGCTATTCTCCGTTATGTCATTGCTATTCTCTGTTATGTCAGCATGTCATTGCTATTCTCCGTTATGTCATTGCTATTCTCCGTTATGTCAGCATGTCATTGCTATTCTCCGTTATGTCAGCATGTCATTGCTATTCTCCGTTATGTCATTGCTATTCTCTGTTATGTCATTGCTATTCTCCGTTATGTCATTGCTATTCTCCGTTATGTCAGCATGTCATTGCTATTCTCCGTTATGTCAGCATGTCATTGCTATTCTCCGTTATGTCAGCATGTCATTGCTATTCTCTGTTATGTCATTGCTATTCTCCGTTATGTCAGCATGTCATTGCTATTCTCCGTTATGTCAGCATGTCATTGCTATTCTCCGTTATGTCAGCATGTCATTGCTATTCTCTGTTATGTCATTGCTATTCTCCGTTATGTCATTGCTATTCTCCGTTATGTCAGCATGTCATTGCTATTCTCCGTTATGTCAGCATGTCATTGCTATTCTCCGTTATGTCAGCATGTCATTGCTATTCTCCATTATGTCATTGCTATTCTCTGTTATGTCAGCATGTCATTGCTATTCTCCGTTATGTCAGCATGTCATTGCTATTCTCTGTTATGTCAGCATGTCATTGCTATTCTCTGTTATGTCAGCATGTCATTGCTATTCTCCGTTATGTCAGCATGTCATTGCTATTCTCCGTTATGTCATTGCTATTCTCTGTTATGTCAGCATGTCATTGCTATTCTCCGTTATGTCATTGCTATTCTCTGTTATGTCAGCATGTCATTGCTATTCTCTGTTATGTCAGCATGTCATTGCTATTCTCCGTTATGTCAGCATGTCATTGCTATTCTCCGTTATGTCATTGCTATTCTCTGTTATGTCAGCATGTCATTGCTATTCTCCGTTATGTCATTGCTATTCTCCGTTATGTCAGCATGTCATTGCTATTCTCCGTTATGTCAGCATGTCATTGCTATTCTCCGTTATGTCATTGCTATTCTCTGTTATGTCATTGCTATTCTCCGTTATGTCATTGCTATTCTCCGTTATGTCAGCATGTCATTGCTATTCTCCGTTATGTCAGCATGTCATTGCTATTCTCCGTTATGTCAGCATGTCATTGCTATTCTCTGTTATGTCATTGCTATTCTCTGTTATGTCATTGCTATTCTCCGTTATGTCAGCATGTCATTGCTATTCTCCGTTATGTCAGCATGTCATTGCTATTCTCCGTTATGTCATTGCTATTCTCCGTTATGTCATTGCTATTCTCCGTTATGTCATTGCTATTCTCCGTTATGTCATTGCTATTCTCCGTTATGTCATTGCTATTCTCCGTTATGTCATTGCTATTCTCCGTTATGTCATTGCTATTCTCCGTTATGTCAGCATGACATTGCTATTCTCTGTTATGTCAGCATGTCATTGCTATTCTCCGTTATGTCAGCATGTCATTGCTATTCTCTGTTATGTCAGCATGTCATTGCTATTCTCCGTTATGTCATTGCTATTCTCCGTTATGTCATTGCTATTCTCCGTTATGTCATTGCTATTCTCCGTTATGTCATTGCTATTCTCCGTTATGTCATTGCTATTCTCCGTTATGTCATTGCTATTCTCCGTTATGTCAGCATGACATTGCTATTCTCTGTTATGTCAGCATGTCATTGCTATTCTCCGTTATGTCATTGCTATTCTCCGTTATGTCAGCATGTCATTGCTATTCTCCGTTATGTCAGCATGTCATTGCTATTCTCCGTTATGTCAGCATGTCATTGCTATTCTCCGTTATGCCATTGCTATTCTCCGTTATGTCATTGCTATTCTCCGTTATGTCATTGCTATTCTCCGTTATGTCATTGCTATTCTCCGTTATGTCATTGCTATTCTCCGTTATGTCATTGCTATTCTCCGTTATGTCAGCATGTCATTGCTATTCTCCGTTATGTCATTGCTATTCTCCGTTATGTCAGCATGTCATTGCTATTCTCCGTTATGTCATTGCTATTCTCCGTTATGTCATTGCTATTCTCTGTTATGTCAGCATGTCATTGCTATTCTCCGTTATGTCAGCATGTCATTGCTATTCTCCGTTATGTCAGCATGACATTGCTATTCTCTGTTATGTCAGCCTGTCATTGCTATTCTCCGTTATGTCAGCATGACATTGCTATTCTCTGTTATGTCAGCATGTCATTGCTATTCTCCGTTATGTCAGCATGTCATTGCTATTCTCCGTTATGTCATTGCTATTCTCCATTATGTCATTGCTATTCTCCGTTATGTCAGCATGACATTGCTATTCTCTGTTATGTCAGCATGTCATTGCTATTCTCCGTTATGTCATTGCTATTCTCCGTTATGTCAGCATGTCATTGCTATTCTCCGTTATGTCATTGCTATTCTCCGTTATGTCAGCATGTCATTGCTATTCTCTGTTATGTCATTGCTATTCTCCGTTATGTCAGCATGTCATTGCTATTCTCCGTTATGTCATTGCTATTCTCCGTTATGTCATTGCTATTCTCTGTTATGTCATTGCTATTCTCCGTTATGTCATTGCTATTCTCCGTTATGTCAGCATGTCATTGCTATTCTCCGTTATGTCATTGCTATTCTCCGTTATGTCATTGCTATTCTCCGTTATGTCAGCATGTCATTGCTATTCTCCGTTATGTCATTGCTATTCTCCGTTATGTCATTGCTATTCTCCGTTATGTCAGCATGTCATTGCTATTCTCCGTTATGTCAGCATGTCATTGCTATTCTCCGTTATGTCATTGCTATTCTCCGTTATGTCATTGATATTCTCCGTTATGTCAGCATGTCATTGCTATTCTCCGTTATGTCATTGCTATTCTCCGTTATGTCATTGCTATTCTCCGTTATGTCAGCATGTCATTGCTATTCTCCGTTATGTCAGCATGTCATTGCTATTCTCTGTTATGTCAGCATGTCATTGCTATTCTCTGTTATGTCAGCATGTCATTGCTATTCTCCGTTATGTCATTGCTATTCTCCGTTATGTCATTGCTATTCTCCGTTATGTCAGCATGTCATTGCTATTCTCCGTTATGTCAGCATGTCATTGCTATTCTCCGTTATGTCAGCATGTCATTGCTATTCTCCGTTATGTCAGCATGTCATTGCTATTCTCCGTTATGTCAGCATGTCATTGCTATTCTCCGTTATGTCAGCATGTCATTGCTATTCTCCGTTATGTCATTGCTATTCTCCGTTATGTCAGCATGTCATTGCTATTCTCCGTTATGTCATTGCTATTCTCCGTTATGTCAGCATGTCATTGCTATTCTCCGTTATGTCATTGCTATTCTCCGTTATGTCAGCATGTCATTGCTATTCTCCGTTATGTCATTGCTATTCTCCGTTATGTCATTGCTATTCTCCGTTATGTCATTGCTATTCTCCGTTATGTCATTGCTATTCTCCGTTATGTCAGCATGTCATTGCTATTCTCCGTTATGTCATTGCTATTCTCCGTTATGTCAGCATGTCATTGCTATTCTCCGTTATGTCAGCATGTCATTGCTATTCTCCGTTATGTCAGCATGTCATTGCTATTCTCCGTTATGTCAGCATGTCATTGCTATTCTCCGTTATGTCAGCATGTCATTGCTATTCTCTGTTATGTCATTGCTATTCTCCGTTATGTCATTGCTATTCTCTGTTATGTCAGCATGTCATTGCTATTCTCCGTTATGTCATTGCTATTCTCCGTTATGTCAGCATGTCATTGCTATTCTCCGTTATGTCATTGCTATTCTCTGTTATGTCAGCATGTCATTGCTTTTCTCTGTTATGTCAGCATGTCATTGCTATTCTCCGTTATGTCATTGCTATTCTCCGTTATGTCAGCATGTCATTGCTATTCTCTGTTATGTCAGCATGTCATTGCTTTTCTCTGTTATGTCAGCATGTCATTGCTATTCTCCGTTATGTCATTGCTATTCTCTGTTATGTCAGCATGTCATTGCTATTCTCCGTTATGTCATTGCTATTCTCCGTTATGTCAGCATGTCATTGCTATTCTCCGTTATGTCAGCATGTCATTGCTATTCTCCGTTATGTCATTGCTATTCTCCGTTATGTCATTGCTATTCTCCGTTATGTCAGCATGTCATTGCTATTCTCCGTTATGTCATTGCTATTCTCCGTTATGTCAGCATGTCATTGCTATTCTCCGTTATGTCATTGCTATTCTCCGTTATGTCAGCATGTCATTGCTATTCTCCGTTATGTCAGCATGTCATTGCTATTCTCCGTTATGTCATTGCTATTCTCCGTTATGTCAGCATGTCATTGCTATTCTCCGTTATGTCATTGCTATTCTCCGTTATGTCAGCATGTCATTGCTATTCTCCGTTATGTCATTGCTATTCTCCGTTATGTCATTGCTATTCTCCGTTATGTCAGCATGTCATTGCTATTCTCCGTTATGTCAGCATGTCATTGCTATTCTCCGTTATGTCATTGCTATTCTCCGTTATGTCATTGCTATTCTCCGTTATGTCAGCATGTCATTGCTATTCTCCGTTATGTCAGCATGTCATTGCTATTCTCCGTTATGTCATTGCTATTCTCCGTTATGTCATTGCTATTCTCCGTTATGTCATTGCTATTCTCTGTTATGTCAGCATGTCATTGCTATTCTCCATTATGTCATTGCTATTCTCCGTTATGTCAGCATGTCATTGCTATTCTCCGTTATGTCATTGCTATTCTCCGTTATGTCAGCATGTCATTGCTATTCTCCGTTATGTCATTGCTATTCTCTGTTATGTCAGCATGTCATTGCTATTCTCCATTATGTCATTGCTATTCTCCGTTATGTCAGCATGTCATTGCTATTCTCCGTTATGTCATTGCTATTCTCTGTTATGTCAGCATGTCATTGCTATTCTCCGTTATGTCATTGCTATTCTCCGTTATGTCAGCATGTCATTGCTATTCTCTGTTATGTCAGCATGTCATTGCTATTCTCCGTTATGTCAGCATGTCATTGCTATTCTCCGTTATGTCATTGCTATTCTCCGTTATGTCATTGCTATTCTCCGTTATGTCAGCATGTCATTGCTATTCTCCGTTATGTCATTGCTATTCTCCGTTATGTCAGCATGTCATTGCTATTCTCCGTTATGTCATTGCTATTCTCCGTTATGTCAGCATGTCATTGCTATTCTCCGTTATGTCAGCATGTCATTGCTATTCTCCGTTATGTCATTGCTATTCTCCGTTATGTCATTGCTATTCTCCGTTATGTCATTGCTATTCTCCGTTATGTCATTGCTATTCTCCGTTATGTCAGCATGTCATTGCTATTCTCCGTTATGTCAGCATGTCATTGCTATTCTCCGTTATGTCAGCATGTCATTGCTATTCTCCGTTATGTCAGCATGTCATTGCTATTCTCCGTTATGTCAGCATGTCATTGCTATTCTCCGTTATGTCAGCATGTCATTGCTATTCTCCGTTATGTCATTGCTATTCTCCGTTATGTCAGCATGTCATTGCTATTCTCCATTATGTCAGCATCCCATTGCTATTCTCCGTTATGTCATTGCTATTCTCTGTTATGTCAGCATGTCATTGCTATTCTCCGTTATGTCAGCATGTCATTGCTATTCTCTGTTATGTCATTGCTATTCTCCGTTATGTCATTGCTATTCTCCGTTATGTCAGCATGTCATTGCTATTCTCCGTTATGTCAGCATGTCATTGCTATTCTCCGTTATGTCATTGCTATTCTCCGTTATGTCATTGCTATTCTCCGTTATGTCATTGCTATTCTCTGTTATGTCAGTATGTCATTGCTATTCTCTGTTATGTCATTGCTATTCTCCGTTATGTCAGCATGTCATTGCTATTCTCCGTTATGTCAATGCTATTCTCTGTTATGTCAGCATGTCATTGCTATTCTCCGTTATGTCATTGCTATTCTCTGTTATGTCATTGCTATTCTCCGTTATGTCAGCATGTCATTGCTATTCTCCGTTATGTCAATGCTATTCTCTGTTATGTCAGCATGTCATTGCTATTCTCCGTTATGTCATTGCTATTCTCCGTTATGTCATTGCTATTCTCCGTTATGTCAGCATGTCATTGCTATTCTCCGTTATGTCATTGCTATTCTCCGTTATGTCAGCATGTCATTGCTATTCTCCGTTATGTCATTGCTATTCTCCGTTATGTCAGCATGTCATTGCTATTCTCTGTTATGTCAGCATGTCATTGCTATTCTCCGTTATGTCATTGCTATTCTCCGTTATGTCAGCATGTCATTGCTATTCTCTGTTATGTCATTGCTATTCTCCGTTATGTCAGCATGTCATTGCTATTCTCCGTTATGTCAATGCTATTCTCTGTTATGTCAGCATGTCATTGCTATTCTCCGTTATGTCATTGCTATTCTCCGTTATGTCATTGCTATTCTCCGTTATGTCAGCATGTCATTGCTATTCTCCGTTATGTCATTGCTATTCTCCGTTATGTCAGCATGTCATTGCTATTCTCCGTTATGTCATTGCTATTCTCCGTTATGTCAGCATGTCATTGCTATTCTCTGTTATGTCAGCATGTCATTGCTATTCTCCGTTATGTCATTGCTATTCTCCGTTATGTCAGCATGTCATTGCTATTCTCCGTTATGTCATTGCTATTCTCCGTTATGTCAGCATGTCATTGCTATTCTCTGTTATGTCAGCATGTCATTGTTATTCTCCGTTATGTCAGCATGTCATTGCTATTCTCTGTTATGTCAGCATGTCATTGCTATTCTCCGTTATGTCAGCATGTCATTGCTATTCTCCGTTATGTCAGCATGTCATTGCTATTCTCCGTTATGTCATTGCTATTCTCTGTTATGTCAGCATGTCATTGCTATTCTCCGTTATGTCATTGCTATTCTCTGTTATGTCAGCATGTCATTGCTATTCTCCGTTATGTCAGCATGTCATTGCTATTCTCCGTTATGTCATTGCTATTCTCCGTTATGTCAGCATGTCATTGCTATTCTCCGTTATGTCATTGCTATTCTCTGTTATGTCAGCATGTCATTGCTATTCTCCGTTATGTCAGCATGTCATTGCTATTCTCCGTTATGTCAGCATGTCATTGCTATTCTCCGTTATGTCAGCATGTCATTGCTATTCTCCGTTATGTCAGCATGTCATTGCTTTTCTCCGTTATGTCATTGCTATTCTCTGTTATGTCAGCATGTCATTGCTATTCTCCGTTATGTCATTGCTATTCTCCGTTATGTCATTGCTATTCTCCGTTATGTCAGCATGTCATTGCTATTCTCCGTTATGTCATTGCTATTCTCCGTTATGTCAGCATGTCATTGCTATTCTCCGTTATGTCATTGCTATTCTCTGTTATGTCATTGCTATTCTCCGTTATGTCTGCATGTCATTGCTATTCTCCGTTATGTCAATGCTATTCTATGTTATGTCAGCATGTCATTGCTATTCTCCGTTATGTCAATGCTATTCTCTGTTATGTCAGCATGTCATTGCTATTCTCCGTTATGTCATTGCTATTCTCCGTTATGTCATTGCTATTCTCCGTTATGTCAGCATGTCATTGCTATTCTCCGTTATGTCATTGCTATTCTCCGTTATGTCAGCATGTCATTGCTATTCTCCGTTATGTCATTGCTATTCTCCGTTATGTCAGCATGTCATTGCTATTCTCTGTTATGTCAGCATGTCATTGCTATTCTCCGTTATGTCATTGCTATTCTCCGTTATGTCAGCATGTCATTGCTATTCTCCGTTATGTCATTGCTATTCTCCGTTATGTCAGCATGTCATTGCTATTCTCTGTTATGTCAGCATGTCATTGCTATTCTCCGTTATGTCATTGCTATTCTCCGTTATGTCATTGCTATTCTCCGTTATGTCAGCATGTCATTGCTATTCTCTGTTATGTCAGCATGTCATTGCTATTCTCCGTTATGTCATTGCTATTCTCCGTTATGTCAGCATGTCATTGCTATTCTCCGTTATGTCATTGCTATTCTCCGTTATGTCATTGCTATTCTCCGTTATGTCATTGCTATTCTCCGTTATGTCATTGCTATTCTCCGTTATGTCAGCATGTCATTGCTATTCTCAGTTATGTCATTGCTATTCTCCGTTATGTCAGCATGTCATTGCTATTCTCCGTTATGTCATTGCTATTCTCCGTTATGTCAGCATGTCATTGCTATTCTCCGTTATGTCATTGCTATTCTCCGTTATGTCATTGCTATTCTCCGTTATGTCATTGCTATTCTCTGTTATGTCAGCATGTCATTGCTATTCTCCGTTATGTCATTGCTATTCTCCGTTATGTCATTGCTATTCTCCGTTATGTCAGCATGTCATTGCTATTCTCCGTTATGTCATTGCTATTCTCCGTTATGTCAGCATGTCATTGCTATTCTCCGTTATGTCATTGCTATTCTCTGTTATGTCAGCATGTCATTGCTATTCTCTGTTATGTCAGCATGTCATTGCTATTCTCCGTTATGTCATTGCTATTCTCCGTTATGTCATTGCTATTCTCCGTTATGTCAGCATGTCATTGCTATTCTCCGTTATGTCAGCATGTCATTGCTATTCTCCGTTATGTCAGCATGTCATTGCTATTCTCCGTTATGTCATTGCTATTCTCCGTTATGTCAGCATGTCATTGCTATTCTCCGTTATGTCAGCATGTCATTGCTATTCTCTGTTATGTCAGCATGTCATTGCTATTCTCCGTTATGTCATTGCTATTCTCCGTTATGTCATTGCTATTCTCCGTTATGTCAGCATGTCATTGCTATTCTCTGTTATGTCAGCATGTCATTGCTATTCTCCGTTATGTCATTGCTATTCTCCGTTATGTCATTGCTATTCTCCGTTATGTCAGCATGTCATTGCTATTCTCCGTTATGTCATTGCTATTCTCCGTTATGTCAGCATGTCATTGCTATTCTCTGTTATGTCAGCATGTCATTGCTATTCTCCGTTATGTCATTGCTATTCTCCGTTATGTCATTGCTATTCTCCGTTATGTCAGCATGTCATTGCTATTCTCCGTTATGTCAGCATGTCATTGCTATTCTCCGTTATGTCAGCATGTCATTGCTATTCTCTGTTATGTCAGCATGTCATTGCTATTCTCCGTTATGTCATTGCTATTCTCTGTTATGTCAGCATGTCATTGCTATTCTCCGTTATGTCATTGCTATTCTCTGTTATGTCAGCATGTCATTGCTATTCTCCGTTATGTCATTGCTATTCTCTGTTATGTCAGCATGTCATTGCTATTCTCCGTTATGTCATTGCTATTCTCTGTTATGTCAGCATGTCATTGCTATTCTCCGTTATGTCATTGCTATTCTCCGTTATGTCAGCATGTCATTGCTATTCTCCGTTATGTCATTGCTATTCTCCGTTATGTCATTGCTATTCTCCGTTATGTCATTGCTATTCTCTGTTATGTCAGCATGTCATTGCTATTCTCCGTTATGTCATTGCTATTCTCCGTTATGTCAGCATGTCATTGCTATTCTCCGTTATGTCATTGCTATTCTCTGTTATGTCAGCATGTCATTGCTATTCTCCGTTATGTCATTGCTATTCTCTGTTATGTCAGCATGTCATTGCTATTCTATGTTATGTCAGCATGTCATTGCTATTCTCCGTTATGTCATTGCTATTCTCCGTTATGTCAGCATATTGTTTTGATGATGATTATAATAATGTCAACCTTTTTAATTAATAGGGTCATGTTATTTGCTCTTTCCTTTTTCTCTCTAGGCCTTTGGGGATGCCAACAATGGAAAAGATTTACTTGAATAATCTCAGCTCAGAAGAAATGAGTTTGATATCAATATCAGCAACAACAGTACATTTTCATCCATCCTATTTCCAGAATGGGGTAAGTATTAGGCCTTTGTGCCAGGTGTACAGGACCAGTCAACAGTTGGGACACACCTACTGATTGAAGGGTGTTTCTTTATCTGTACTATTTTGTGCATTGTAGAATAATAGAGAAGACATCACAACTATGGAATTATGGAGTAACCAAAAAAAAGTGTTTTAAAAAATCAAAATATATTTCAGATTCTTCAAAGTAGCCAACCTTTGCCTTGATGACAGCTTTTCACATTCTTGGCATTCTCTCAAACAGTTTCACCAGGAATGCTTTTCCAACAGTCTGAAGGAGTTCCCACATATGCTGAGCACTTGTTGGCTGCTTTTCCTTCACTCTGCGGTCCAACTCATCCCAAACCGTCTCAATTGGGTTAAGGTCGGGTGATTGTGGAGGCCAGGTCATCTGATGCAGCACTCCATCACTCTCCTTCTTGGTCAAATAGCCCTTACACAGCCTGGAGGTGTGTTGGGTCATTGAACAACAAATGATATTCCCACTAAACCCAAACCAGATGGGATGGTGTAACACTGCAGAATGCTGTAGTAGCCATGGTGGTTCAGTGTGCCTTGAATTCTAAATAAATCACAGACAGTGTCACCAGCAAAGCACCCCCACACCACCACCTCCATGCTTCACGGTGGGAACAACACATGTGGAGATAATCGGTTTGCCTACTCAGCGTCTCACAAGACACGGCAGTTGGAACCAAAAATCTCAAATTTGGACTCCTCAGACCAAAGGACACATTTCCACCGGTCCAATGTCCATTGTTTGTGTTTTTGTGGTTCCCAAACGTTTTATAGTCCCGTACCCCTTCAAACATTAAACCTCCAGCTGTACCCCCTCTAGCACCAGGGCAGTGCACTCTGAAATATTGTTTTTTTGCCATCATTGTAAGCCTGCCACACACACACTATACGATACATTTATTAAACATAAGAATGAGTGTGAGTTTTTGTCACAACCCGGCTCAAGGGAAGTGACAAAGAGCTCTTGTCGGATCAGGGCACAAATTATAATAATAAATGATTTTGCTCTTTATTTAACCATCTTACATATTGTTAAAAGATTTTATGAAGGTTTAAGATAAATAATTCTATCCGGAAACTTAACTATTCAAGATTTAGAGGTTATGTAGCATGGACAAGGAGTAATTAAAGCTGATAAACATATGTTCAACGAGGTTGGACTGGGGAAGAGAGGAATGTATGTGTGTGCCGAAAGAAAAGAAAGAGGCGCATTAACCTATGTATGAACCGACCCGGCTGTAACGCTGGGGAGATAAGATAGGACAGGGACAGGTTTCCCTTATCAGGGGGACACTGGAACTGTCAGCAGAGTGGTAATAAACTGTGGTGAGACTTCAGGAGAAAATCCTAATGTTTATGTATGTGCGAATGTTATAAAGGGAACATCTTTGTTTTTGTACGGGAGCGCTCTCATGAATAAATAAATAATAATTAACCTTATTGATTATCGTAGCTGGGCCTCTGTCTGTTTAATTTAATCAGTATCTTACAAATCCTGATCAGCAGAGTAGTTTAATTGAATTGGTTTATGAACATTGGGAACAAAATTCTCTTATCACATATAAAACCTTATTTGCTCATCAAAAAATTGTGAATAACTCACCACAGGTTAATGAGAAGGGTGTGCTTGAAAGGATGCACATAACTCTGCAATGTTGGGTTGTATTGGAGAGAGTCTCAGTCTTCAATCATTTTCCACACACAGTCTGTGCCTGTATTTAGTTTTCATGCTAGTGAGGGCCGAGAATCCACTCTCACATAGATACATGGTTGCAAACGGCATCATTTTCTTAACAATGAGTTTTGCCAAGGCAGGATACCCTGAGCGCAGCCCCATCCAGAAATCTGGCAGTGGCTTCTGATTAAATTCAATTTTCACACAACCGCTTGTTGCAATTTCAATAAGGCTCTCTTGTTCAGATATCGGTAAATGGACTGGAGGCAGGGCATAAAATGGATAATGAATCCAGCTGTTTGTGTCATCTGTTTTGGGAAAGTACCTGCTTAATTGAGCACCCAGCTCACTCAGGTGCTTCGCTATATCACATTTGACATTGTCCATAAGCTTGAGTTCATTTGCACACAAAAAACTCATACAATGATGGAAAGACCTGTGTGTTGTCCTTGTTAATGCAGACAGAGAAGAGCTCCAACTTCTTAATCATAGCCTCAATTTTGTCCCGCACATTGAACATAGTTGCGGAGAGTCCCTGTAATCATTCAGGCGAGAAAAAACATCACCCTGATAGGCAAGTCTTGTTAGAAAGTAAAAATGATGGTCAGTAAAGAACTTTAAGCTCGTCTCCAATAAAAAAAAACGTGTCAATACTTTACCTGCTTTTATAAACTCAGCACAAAATGAAACGTCTCTTTTTCAGGTCCCTGTCTTTCAAAGATAATTCATAAAAATCCAAATAACTTCACAGATCTTCATTGTAAAGGGTTTCAACACTGTTTCCCATGCTTGTTCAATGAACCATAAACAATGAACATGCACCCGTGGAACGGTAGTTAAGACACTAACAGCTTACAGACGGTAGACAATTAAGGTCACAGAAAACTTAGGACACTAAAGAGGCCTTTCTACTGACTCTGGAAAACACCAAACGAAAGATGCCCAGGGTCCCTGCTCATCTGCGTGAACGTGCCTTAGGCATGCTGCAAGGAGGCATGAGGACTGCAGATGTGGCCAGGGAAATAAATTACAATGTCCGTACTGTGAGACGCCTAAGACAGCGCTACAAGGAGACAGGACGGACAGCTGATCGTCCTCGCAGTGGCAGACCACGTGTAACAACACCTGCACAGGATCGGTACATCCGAACATCATACCTGCGGGACAGGTACAGGATGGCAAGAACAATGATCCATCATGATCTCGGGCGGTGTGTCACAGCATCCTCGCACTGAGCTTGTTGTCATTGCAGGAAATCTCAACGCTGTGCTTTACAGGGAAGACATCCTCCTCCCTCATGTGGTACCCTTCCTGCAGGCTCATCCTGACATGACCCTCCAGCATGACAATGCCACCAGCCATACTGCTCATCCTGTGATTTCCTACAAGACAGGAATGTCAGTGTTCTGCCATGGTCAGCGAAGAGCCAGGATCTCAATCCCATTGAGCATGTCTGGGACCTGTTGGATCGGAGGGTGAGGGCTAGGGCCATTCCTCCCAGAAATGTCCAGGAACTTGCAGGTGCCTTGGTGGAAGAGCGAGGTAACATCTCACAGCAAAAACTGGCAAATCTGGTGCAGTCCATGAGGAGGAGATGCACTGCAGTACTTAATGCAGTTGGTGGCCTCACCACATACTGTATGTTACTTTTGATTTTGACCCCCCCCCCTTTGTTCAGGGACACATTATTCCATTTCTGTTAGTCACATGTCTGTGAAACTTGTTTGATTTATGTCTCAGTTGTTGAATCTTGTTATGTTCATACAAATATTTACACATGTTAAGTTTGCTGAAAACAAACGCAGTTGAGAGTGAGAGGACGTTTATTTTGTTTGTTGAGTTTACATGTCTCGCTACTCGAAAGTCATCTTTATTCTTGCTCAAAAAAACTCCCGCGGCTTATTTTTCTAATCGTCATGTTTCGTTTCTAAATGTCTGCGCAAGAGTGAACATTTCCCACGAGAGAGTATCGGTTAATGTGATTGGATGTTAATTATTTGACATTGTGTTGTTATTTCGCTGAACACCAGATGGTTTAATTGTATTTTTGGCAGTGAAACGAGGCTACTCTGGCGAAGGGAGGAAAAAACTCCCAAATGTATAACTCCGTTGAAAAATATAAATGTTTGATAATGTGAATCACATTTTATTTGGTGTACCCCCGACGGCACATACCTCTGGGTATGTATCTCGTACCCCAGTTTGGGAATACATGCTCCATGCATTGTGACCAGCTGATAATGTGACCAGCTGATAATGCTCCATCCACTGTGACCAGCCGATAATGTGACCAGCTGATAATGCTCCATCCATTGTGACCAGCCGATAATGTGACCAGCTGATAATGCTCCATCCATTGTGACCAGCTGATAATGTGACCAGCTGATAATGTGACCAGCTGATAATGCTCCATCCACTGTGACCAGCTGATAATGCTCCATCCATTGTGACCAGCCGATAATGTGACCAGCTGATAATGCTCCATCCACTGTGACCAGCTGATAATGTGACCAGCTGATAATGCTCCATCCATTGTGACCAGCCGATAATGTGACCAGCTGATAATGCTCCATCCATTGTGACCAGCTGATAATGTGACCAACTGATAATGTGACCAGCTGATAATGTGACCAGCTGATAATACTCCATCCATTGTGACCAGCCGATAATGTGACCAGCTGATAATGTGACCAGCTGATAATGCTCCATCCAATGTGACCAGCTGATAATGTGACCAGCTGATAATGCTCCATCCACTGTGACCAGCTGATAATGTGACCAGCTGATAATGTGACCAGCTGATAATGCTCCATCCACTGTGACCAGCTGATAATGTGACCAGCTGATAATGCCTCCTCTGTTTGTCCCCCCTCTTTCTGTTCCAGATAATCGCAGCAGGGGGAAACACGTCGTTATATCTCGTAGGGAACATAGAAAATACTTTATTTATTAATACGGTGAATCATGGAGTGTTTACATACCAGGTACTGTAGACGTGTGTTACACACATGTAGGCTGTCTCCCAAATAGCACCCTATTCCCTATGTAGTGCACTACTTTTGACTGGGGCCCATAGGGTAGTGCACTATGTAGGGAATAGGGTCCCATTTGGAACAGCACGATAAACACAATATCCATTTAATAGGCTATTCCTTCAGATATAAAGAAAGATGTCAACATTAGGTTAATTTTGATAGTCTTGTGGTCTGTTCTCTTGTGTTTTCAGGTGTTCGGGGTGGGTATCCCTAACCCCTACAGACTACGGCCCTTCATCGGGGCCAGAGTCCCTGTTAACGGCAGCTTCTCTCCACTCATAAACATCCACAGCCCTCACAGTGAACCACTGCAGGTAACTAACATCCACAACCCTCACAGTGCAGGTAAACATGTCTTTATGCGTCTCTATGGTAAGCACCATCAAATGTATTGATAAAGCCCTTCTTACATCAGCTGAAGCACCAGTCATCCCAGAATAGATGTTAACACTAAAGTTATTTCAATTGAATGAATAGAGGAACAATCAAATGTATTTATATAGCCCTTCTTACATCAGCTGATATCTCAAAGTGCAGTACAGAAACCCAGCCTAAAACCCCAAACAGCAGGCAATGCAGGTGTAGAAGCATGGCTAGGAAAAACTCCCTAGAAAGGCCAGAACCTAGGAAGAAACCTAGAGAGGAACCAGGCTATGTGGGGTGGCCAGTCCTCTTCTGGCTGTGCCGGGTGGAGATTATAACAGAACATGGCCAAGATGTTCAAATGTTCATAAATGACCAGCAGGGTCAAATAATAATAATCACAGTAGTTGTCGAGGGTGCAACAGGTCAGCACCTCAGGAGTAAATGTCAGTTGGCTTTTCATAGCCGATCATTCAGAGGATCTCTACCGCTCCTGCTGTCTCTAGAGAGTTGAAAACAGCAGGTCTGGGACAGGTAGCACATCCGGTGAACAGGTCAGGGTTCCATAGCTGCAGGCAGAACAGTTGAAACTGGAGCAGCAGCACGACCAGGTGAACAGGTCAGGGTTCCATAGCTGCAGGCAGAACAGTTGAAACTGGAGCAGCAGCACAGCCAGGTGAACAGGTCAGGGTTCCATAGCTGCAGGCAGAACAGTTGAAACTGGAGCAGCAGCACGACCAGGTGAACAGGTCAGGGTTCCATAGCTGCAGGCAGAACAGTTGAAACTGGAGCAGCAGCACTACCAGGTGAACAGGTCAGGGTTCCATAGCTGCAGGCAGAACAGTTGAAACTGGAGCAGCAGCACGACCAGGTGAACAGGTCAGGGTTCCATAGCCGCAGGCAGAACAGTTGAAACTGGAGCAGCAGCACGACCAGGTGAACAGGTCAGGGTTCCATAGCTGCAGACAGAACAGTCCACTTTAAAAGAAGAGGATAAGCTACACTCTAGTGGCTCGTTCTGACATCAAGCTGTCTTAGTATCATGAATCACCATCCAGTAACAATCTATCCACGTACATAACATAACATCCACAAACCACTAAGGGCCGGTTTCCTAGCAACAGATCAAGTCCCGGACAAAGAAGCACTTTCAATAGTAATTGAACATGTCTGGGAAACCGTCTCTCAACAGTTTATCTATCGATGTGTTGATTAGGTCTGAGACTTGAGTCATTGATTGTTAGGGTTTGAAATCGTTTAGGTCACTTAGTGTATTCTGGTTAGTTATAATGGGGTGGCAGGTAGCCTAGTGGTTAGAGTGTAGAGGCGGCAGGTAGTCTAGTGGTTAGAGTGTAGAGGCGGCAGGTAGCCTAGTGGTTAGAGTGTAGAGGCGGCAGGTAGCCTAGTGGTTAGAGTGTAGAGGCGGCAGGTAGCCTAGTGGTTAGAGTGTAGAGGCGGCAGGTAGCCTAGTGGTTAGAGTGTAGAGGCGGCAGGTAGCCTAGTGGTTAGAGTGTAGAGGCGGCAGGTAGCCTAGTGGTTAGAGTGTAGAGGCGGCAGGTAGCCTAGTGGTTAGAGTGTAGAGGCGGCAGGTAGCCTAGTGGTTAGAGTGTAGAGGCGGCAGGTAGCCTAGTGGTTAGAGTGTAGAGGCGGCAGGTAGCCTAGTGGTTAGGGTGTAGAGGCGGCAGGTAGCCTAGTGGTTAGGGTGTAGAGGCGGCAGGTAGCCTAGTGGTTAGGGTGTAGAGGCGGCAGGTAGCCTAGTGGTTAGATGGTAGAGGCGGCAGGTAGCCTAGTGGTTAGAGTGTAGAGGAGGCAGGTAGCCTAGTGGTTAGATGGTAGAGGCGGCAGGTAGCCTAGTGGTTAGAGTGTAGAGGAGGCAGGTAGCCTAGTGGTTAGAGTGTAGAGGCGGCAGGTAGCCTAGTGGTTAGAGTGTAGAGGCGGCAGGTAGCCTAGTGGTTAGAGTGTAGAGGCGGCAGGTAGCCTAGTGGTTAGAGTGTAGAGGCGGCAGGTAGCCTAGTGGTTAGAGTGTAGAGGCGGCAGGTAGCCTAGTGGTTAGAGTGTAGAGGCGGCAGGTAGCCTAGTGGTTAGAGCGTTGGACTAGTAACCAAAGGGTTGCAAGATTGAATCCCCAAGCTGACAAGGTACAAATCTGTCGTTCTGCCCTGAACAAGGCAGTTAACCCACTGTTCCTAGGTCAGTTAACCCACTGTTCCTAGGCCAGTTAACCCACTGTTCCTAGGCCAGTTAACCCACTGTTCCTAGACCAGTTAACCCACTGTTCCTAGGCCAGTTAACCCACTGTTCCTCGGCCAGTTAAACCACTGTTCCTAGACCAGTTAACCCACTGTTCCTAGACCAGTTAACCCACTGTTCCTAGGCCAGTTAACCCACTGTTCCTAGACCAGTTAACCCACTGTTCCTAGACCAGTTAACCCACTGTTCCTAGACCAGTTAACCCACTGTTCCTAGACCAGTTAACCCACTGTTCCTAGACCATTTTACCCACTGTTCCTAGACCAGTTAACCCACTGTTCCTAGACCAGTTAACCCACTGTTCCTAGACCAGTTATCCCACTGTTCCTCGGCCGTCATTGAAAATAATAATCTGTTCTTAACTGACTTGCCTGGTTAAATAAAGGTTAAATAATGTAATCTCTGGTGGATAGACACGTAAAGGGACTGTAGCTCTGTCATGATACAACGGGATGTGTGAGATCAGCAGCATTCGTTCCAGTGGTTGGGTTTTTCATCTCTGGTTATTTTGACAAATCACACTTTCACAAGCGTTAGCATCTCTAGATATTTGGAGGGGGAGGGGATATTTGGCCCATAGAATTGGCCGTAACTACAGTTGAAGGCTTTTTCCTTGAGTCATAATGCATTTAAATGGCTTACGAACTGCACAGTTTGGAGACACTAGGAGTCACCAGTTAGTCCTCTCACTCAAACCCACAGTTTGGAGAGGTGTGGGGCCACTTGGAGACACCAGTTATTCCTCTCACTGAAACCCACAGTCTGGAGAGGTGTGGGGGCCATTTGGAGACACCAGTTAGTCCTCTCACTGAAACCAACAGTCTGGAGAGGTGTGGGGGCCACTTGGAGACACCAATTAGTCCTCTCACTGAAACCCACAGTCTGGAGAGTTGTGGGGCCACTTGGAGACACCAGCTTGTCTGCTCACTCAAACCCACAGTTTGGAGAGGTGTGGGGGCCACTTGGAGACACCAGTTAGTCCTCTCACTCAAACCCACAGTTTGGAGAGGTGTGGGGCCACTTGGAGACACCAGCTTGTCTGCTCACTCAAACCCACAGTTTGGAGAGGTGTGGGGCCACATGGAGACACCATTTAGTCCTCTCACTCAAACCCACAGTTTGGAGAGGTGTGGGGGCCACTTGGAGACACCAATTAGTCCTCTCACTGAAACCCACAGTCTGGAGAGGTGTGGGGCCACTTGGAGACACCAGCTTGTCTGCTCACTCAAACCCACAGTTTGGAGAGGTGTGGGGGCCATTTGGAGACACCAGTTAGTCCTCTCACTGAAACCCACAGTTTGGAGAGGTGTGGGGCCACTTGGAGACACCAGTTAGTCCTCTCACTGAAACCCACAGTTTGGAGAGGTGATGTAATAGTATGTTCTTATCTTACATGGACTCCAAATATTGTATGAATATTGATATTGTTCTGACCAAAAATATAAACACAACATGTAAATGTTGGTCTCATGTTTCATGAGCTGAAATTAAAGATCCCTCCATATTCACAAAAAGCTTATTTCTTTTAAATTGTGCTCACAAATGTGTTAACATCGCTATTAGTGAGAATTTGCCAAGATAATCCATCCACCTGACAGGTGAGGCATATCAAGAAGCTGATTAAACGGCATGGTCATTACACAGGTGCACCTTGTGCTGGGGACAATAAAAGCCCACTCTAAAATGTGCAGTATTGTAACACAACACAATGCCACAGATGTTTTGAGGAAGCGTGCAATTGACATGCTGACTACAGAGCTGTTGCAAGATAATTTTACCGGAAGCCTCCTCCAACAACCCGGCCTCAAATCAAATTGTATTGGTCACATATACATGGTTAGCAGATGTTATTGGTCACATGGTTAGCAGATGTTATTGGTCACATACACATGGTTAGCAGATGTTATTGGTCACATAGACATGGTTAGCAGATGTTATTGGTCACATGGTTAGCAGATGTTATTGGTCACATGGTTAACAGATGTTATTGGTCACGTACACATGGTTAGCATATGTTAATGGTCACATGGTCAGCAGATGTTATTGGTCACATACACATGATTAGCAGATGTTATTGGTCACATACACATGGTCAGCAGATGTTATTGGTCACATACACATGGTTAGCAGATGTTATTGGTCACATACACATGGTCAGCAGATGTTATTGGTCACATACACCTGGTTAGCAGATGTTATTGGTCACATACACATGGTTAGCAGATGTTATTGGTCACACACATGGTTAGAAGATGTTATTGGTCACATACACATGGTTAGCAGATGTTATTGGTCACATACACATGGTTAGAAGATGTTATTGGTCACATACACATGGTTAGCAGATGTTATTGGTCACGTACACATGGTTAGCAGATGTTATTGGTCACATGGTTAGCAATGTTATTGGTCACATACACATGGTTAGCAGATGTTAATGCGAGTGTAGCGAAATGCTTGTGCTTCTAGTTCCCACAGTGCAGCAATATCTAACAAGTAATCTAACAATTCCACAACAACTACCTAATATACACACAAATCTAAAGGGGTGAATGAGAATATGTACATATAAATATATGGATGAGCGATGGCCGAGCGGCATAGGCAAGGTGCAGTAGATGGTATAAAATACAGTATGTACATGTGATATGAGTAATGTAAGATATGTAAACGTCATTAATGTGGCATTATTTAAAGTGACTAATGATGCCTTTATTGAGTCCATGTATTACAGTGGATAGAGATTTGAGTCTGTATGTTGGCAGCAGCCTCTCTATGTTAGTGGGGGCTGTTTAACAGTCTGATGGCCTTGAGATTTGAGTCTGTATGATGGCAGCAGCCTCTCTATGTTAGTGGGGGCTGTTTAACAGTCTGATGGCCTTGAGATTTGAGTCTGTATGATGGCAGCAGCCTCTCTATGTTAGTGGGGGCTGTTTAAAAGTCTGATGGCTTGGAGACAGAGAGATTTGAGTCAGTATGTTGGCAGCAGCCTCTCTATGTTAGTGGTGGCTGTTTAACAGTCTGATGGCCTTGAGATAGACAGTGTTGTGAATAAAAACAGCTTCTGTGTGTTTTGAATAAAACCAACTACATATGGCCTAAGCCTGTCTGATACTTTAAGCATTAGATTAAATCAAATCAAACTTTATTTGTCGCATACGCCGAATACAACAAGTGTAGACCTTACCGTGAAATGCTTACTTACGAGCCCTTAAACCAACAATGCAGAAGAGTTAAGAAAATATTTACCAAATAAACTAAAGTAAAAAATAATACAACATATGGCACCCTACCGAGTCAAGGGGGTACAGGTTAGTTGAGGTATATTGTACATGTAGGTAGGGGGTCATGTGACTATGCATAGATAATTAACAGTGAGTAACAGCAGTGTACAAAACAAATGAGGGTGTGGGGGTGGGGGTTGTGTCAATGTAAATGCATTACCCTCTGTGATGAAGCTTGGAGATGCACTGGGCTGTTCACATTACCCTCTGTAATGAAGCTTGGAGATGCACTGGGCTGTTCGCATTACCCTCTGTGATGAAGCTTGGAGATGCACTGGGCCGTTCGCATTACCCTCTGTAATGAAGCTTGGAGATGCACTGGGCCGTTCGCATTACCCTCTGTAGCGCCTTACAGTCAGATGCCGAGCTGTTGCCATACCAAGCTGTTGCCATACCAAGCTGTTGCCATACCAAGCTGTTGCCATACCAAGCTGTTGCCATACCAAGCTGTTGCCATACCAAGCTGTTGCCATACCAAGCTGTTGCCATACCAAGCTGTTGCCATACCAAGCTGTTGCCATACCAAGCTGTTGCCATACCAAGCTGTTGCCATACCAAGCTGTTGCCATACCAAGCTGTTGCCATACCAAGCGGTAATGCAACCCGTCAGCATGCTCTTGATGGTGCAGCTGTAGAATCGTTTGAGGATCTGGGGACCCATGCCAAATCTTTTCAGTCTCCTGAGGGGGAAAAGGTTTTGTCGTGCCCTTTTCACGACTGTCGTGGACGCCTAGGAACTTGAAACTCCCGACCCGCTCCACTTCAGCCCTGTCGATGTGATTGTTGGCGTGTTCGGCCCTCCTTTTCCTGTTGTTGTCCTGGCACCACACGGCCAGGTCTCTGACCTCCTCTCTATAAGCTGTCTAATTGTTGTCGGTGATCAGGCCTACCACTGTATTGTCGTCAGCAAACTTAATGATGGTGTTGGAGTCGTGTTTGTTCACGCAGTTGTGGGTGAACAGGAAGTACAGGAGGGGACTAAGCACGCACCCCTGAGGGGTCCCTGTGTTGAGGATCAGTGTGGCAGACGTGTTGTTGCCTACCCATACCACCTGGGGGGGCCCGACAGGAAGTCCAGGATCCAGACACACAAATGACTCAAGAAAGAGCCAGATGGTCACAGTGTGTTGAAGCTGGTGCACGTTGTCTCGCTCTCCTCCCTACTGCAGTGAAAAGGCACCAGGTGTTGTATTGTCCGTGCTGAAGCTGGTGCACGTTGTATCGCTCTCCTTCCCTACTGCAGTGAAAAGGCACCAGGTGTTGTATTGTCCGTGCTGAAGCTGGTGCACGTTGTCTCGCTCTCCTCACCTCCTGCAGTGAAAAGGCACCAGGTGTTGTATTGTCCGTGCTGAAGCTGGTGCACGTTGTATCGCTCTCCTCCCTACTGCAGTGAAAAGGCACCAGGTGTTGTATTGTCCGTGCTGAAGCTGGTGCACGTTGTCTCGCTCTCCTCCCTACTGCAGTGAAAAGGCACCAGGTGTTGTATTGTCCGTGCTGAAGCTGGTGCACGTTGTATCGCTCTCCTCACCTCCTGCAGTGAAAAGGCACCAGGTGTTGTATTGTCCGTGCTGAAGCTGGTGCACGTTGTCTCGCTCTCCTCACCTCCTGCAGTGAAAAGGCACCAGGTGTTGTATTGTCCGTGCTGAAGCTGGTGCACGTTGTCTCGCTCTCCTCCCTACTGCAGTGAAAAGGCACCGGGTGTTGTATTGTCCGTGCTGAAGCTGGTGCACGTTGTCTCTCTCTCCTCCCTACTGCAGTGAAAAGGCACCGGGTGTTGTATTGTCCGTGCTGAAGCTGGTGCACGTTGTCTCGCTCTCCTCCCTACTGCAGTGAAAAGGCACCGGGTGTTGTATTGTCCGTGCTGAAGCTGGTGCACGTTGTCTCGCTCTCCTCACCTCCTGCAGTGAAAAGGCACCAGGCGTCTCTCTCTCCTCCCTCCTGCAGTGAAAAGGCACCAGTTGTCTCTCTCTCCTCCCTCCTGCAGTGAAAAGGCACCAGGTGTCTCTCTCTCCTCCCTACTGCAGTGAAAAGGCACCAGGTGTTGTATTGTCCGTGCTGAAGCTGGTGCACGTTGTCTCTCTCTCCTCCCTACTGCAGTGAAAAGGCACCAGGTGTTGTATTGTCCGTGCTGAAGCTGGTGCATGTTGTCTCTCTCTCCTCTCTACTGCAGTGAAAAGGCACCAGGTGTCTCTCTCTCCTCCCTACTGCAGAGAAAAGGCACCAGGTGTCTCTCTCTCCTCCCTACTGCAGTGAAAAGGCACCAGGTGTCTCTCTCTCCTCTCTACTGCAGTGAAAAGGCACCAGGTGTCTCTCTCTCCTCCCTCCTGCAGTGAAAAGGCACCAGGTGTCTCTCTCTACTCCCTACTGCAGTGAAAAGGCACCGGGTGTCTCTCTCTCCTTCCTACTGCAGTGAAAAGGCACCGGGTGTCTCTCTCTCCTCCCTACTGCAGTGAAAAGGCACCGGGTGTCTCTCTCTCCTCTCTACTGCAGTGAAAAGGCACCAGGTGTCTCTCTCCTCCCTCCTGCAGTGAAAAGGCACCAGGTGTCTCTTTCTCCACCCTACTGCAGTGAAAAGGCACCAGGTGTCTCTCTCTCCCCCCTACTGCAGTGAAAAGGCACCAGGTGTCTCTCTCTCCTCCCTACTGCAGTGAAAAGGCACCAGGTGTCTCTCTCTCCTCCCTACTGCAGTGAAAAGGCACCAGGTGTCTCTCTCTCCTCCCTCCTGCAGTGAAAAGGCACCAGGTGTCTCTCTCTCCTCCCTACTGCAGTGAAAAGGCACCAGGTGTCTCTCTCTCCTCCCTACTGCAGAGAAAAGGCACCAGGTGTCTCTCTCTCCTCCCTACTGCAGTGAAAAGGCACCAGGTGTCTCTCTCTCCTCCCTACTGCAGTGAAAAGGCACCAGGTGTCTCTCTCTCCTCTCTACTGCAGTGAAAAGGCACCGGGTGTCTCTCTCTCCTCCCTACTGCAGTGAAAAGGCACCGGGTGTCTCTCTCTCCTCCCTACTGCAGTGAAAAGGCACCGGGTGTCTCTCTCCTCCCTACTGCAGTGAAAAGGCACCAGGTGTCTCTCTCTCCTCTCTACGGCAGTGAAAAGGCACCAGGTGTCTCTCTCTCCTCTCTACTGCAGTGAAAAGGCACCAGGTGACTCTCTCTCCTCTCTACTGCAGTGAAAAGGCACCAGGTGACTCTCTCTCCTCTCTACTGCAGTGAAAAGGCACCAGGTGTCTCTCTCTCCTCTCTACTGCAGTGAAAAGGCACCAGGTGTCTCTCTCTCCTCTCTACTGCAGTGGAAAGGCACCAGGTGTCTCTCTCTCCTCTCTACTGCAGTGAAAAGGCACCAGGTGTCTCTCTCTCCTCCTACTGCAGTGAAAAGGCACCAGGTGTCTCTCTCTCCTCCCTCCTGCAGTGAAAAGGCACCAGGTGTCTCTCTCTCCTCCCTACTGCAGTGAAAAGGCACCAGGTGTCTCTCTCTCCTCCCTACTGCAGTGAAAAGGCACCAGGTGTCTCTCTCTCCTCCCTCCTGCAGTGAAAAGGCACCAGGTGTCTCTCTCTCCTCCCTACTGCAGTGAAAAGGCACCAGGTGTCTCTCTCTCCTCCCTACTGCAGTGAAAAGGCACCAGGTGTCTCTCTCTCCTCCCTACTGCAGTGAAAAGGCACCAGGTGTCTCTCTCTCCTCCCTCCTGCAGTGAAAAGGCACCAGGGGTCTCTCTCTCCTCCCTCCTGCAGTGAAAAGGCACCATGTGTCTCTCTCTCCTCCCTCCTGCAGTGAAAAGGCACCAGGTGTCTCTCTCTCCTCTCTACTGCAGTGAAAAGGCACCGGGTGTCTCTCTCTCCTCCCTACTGCAGTGAAAAGGCACCGGGTGTCTCTCTCTCCTCCCTACTGCAGTGAAAAGGCACCAGGTGTCTCTCTCCTCCCTACTGCAGTGAAAAGGCACCAGGTGTCTCTCTCTCCTCTCTACGGCAGTGAAAAGGCACCAGGTGTCTCTCTCTCCTCTCTACTGCAGTGAAAAGGCACCGGGTGTCTCTCTCTCCTCCCTACTGCAGTGAAAAGGCACCGGGTGTCTCTCTCTCCTCCCTACTGCAGTGAAAAGGCACCGGGTGTCTCTCTCTCCTCCCTACTGCAGTGAAAAGGCACCAGGTGTCTCTCTCCTCCCTACTGCAGTGAAAAGGCACCAGGTGTCTCTCTCTCCTCTCTACGGCAGTGAAAAGGCACCAGGTGTCTCTCTCTCCTCTCTACTGCAGTGAAAAGGCACCAAGTTGACTCTCTCTCCTCTCTACTGCAGTGAAAAGGCACCAGGTGACTCTCTCTCCTCTCTACTGCAGTGAAAAGGCACCAGGTGTCTCTCTCTCCTCTCTACTGCAGTGAAAAGGCACCAGGTGTCTCTCTCCTCCCTCCTGCAGTGAAAAGGCACCAGGTGTCTCTTTCTCCACCCTACTGCAGTGAAAAGGCACCAGGTGTCTCTCTCTCCCCCCTACTGCAGCGAAAAGGCACCAGGTGTCTCTCTCTCCTCCCTACTGCAGTGAAAAGGCACCAGGTGTCTCTCTCTCCTCCCTACTGCAGTGAAAAGACACCAGGTGTCTCTCTCTCCTCTCTACTGCAGTGAAAAGGCACCAGGTGTCTCTCTCTCCTCCCTACTGCAGTGAAAAGGCACCAGGTGTCTCTCTCTCCTCCCTACTGCAGTGAAAAGGCACCAGGTCTCTCTCTCCTCTCTACTGCAGTGAAAAGGCACCAGGTGTCTCTCTATCCTCTCTACTGCAGTGAAAAGGCACCAGGTGTCTCTCTCTCCTCTCTACTGCAGTGAAAAGGCACCAGGTGTCTCTCTCTCCTCTCTACTGCAGTGAAAAGGCACCAGGTGTCTCTCTCTCCTCC
The DNA here is from genome assembly GCF_036934945.1 of Oncorhynchus masou masou. Classification (NCBI taxonomy): domain Eukaryota; kingdom Metazoa; phylum Chordata; class Actinopteri; order Salmoniformes; family Salmonidae; genus Oncorhynchus; species Oncorhynchus masou. The sequence goes on from NC_088242.1 coordinate 102,550,880, forward strand.
CTCCTGCATTGAAAAGGCACCAGGTGTCTCTCTCTCCTCCCTACTGCAGTGAAAAGGCACCAGGTGTCTCTCTCTCCTCCCTACTGCAGTGAAAAGGCACCAGGTGTCTCTCTCTCCTCTCTACTGCAGTGAAAAGGCACCAGGTGTCTCTCTCTCCTCTCTACTGCAGTGAAAAGGCACCAGGTGTCTCTCTCTCCTCTCTACTGCAGTGAAAAGGCACCAGGTGTCTCTCTCTCCTCCCTCCTGCAGTGAAAAGGCACCAGGTGTCTCTCTCTCCTCCCTACTGCAGTGAAAAGGCACCAGGTGTCTCTCTCTCCTCTCTGTATTGTCCGTCCTCTCAGCCGTTCAGTTTCCCAAATCCGTAATTTGTTTAAGGAAAAACATTCCCTATTCCCTCAACCCCTGTTCTCTTTATGTAAAGCGTCTCATCCGAGTGACCCATTCGGACCTAAAGCCATTCATAAGATCCCCTTTATTTCATTTTAAAACTAAAATTATTGATTGCATTTCAAAGCATAAATGTCTTGTATGCTGTGTGATGGCGTCAGTGATTGATTGATTGATCCAGTAGCCTATATATTTAAATATAGTAGGTTAGGGTATTAAGACTGAACAGGATGTGCTCTTAGGCCCTACAGCTCGATGCTGCTTATATAAAGGATACTATACAAAGACTACTAACGATGTTTACTTATTATAACCATGATCAGAATAATTGTAACAATAATGAGATCAAGAAAAATGAGGGTATAGAGCTTTGTGAATATTATGTGATCAACAGGTTCTGCTAGATTATAATGTAATTTTTCTGCCTGTTTTGGAACAGTGTAAACAGTAAATTACATTAGAAGTAATACCAGTCTGTTCTAATGAGGGGAAAAAAACATGTACAGACTTTTATTAGCAAATCTGTGGAATTGTTTTAATCAACATTTTTCATCCACCATTTTTAATCCACCATTTTTGATCCAACATTTTTAATCCAACATTTTTAATTCAACATTTTTAATCCACCATTTTTAATCCACCATTTTTAATTTAACATTTTTAATCCACCATGATGTTTCTAACCTGCAGGTTGTGGAGATGTTCTCCAGTGGAGATCACCCCCATCTGGACTCGCCTACGGGCCAACAAGGAGGCACCAGAACATTCTGGGTTAGTTTCATGTTTCTGTCTCTTTTTCATATCAAATCAGAATGTCAAAATTAGTTGTCTCTTCCATCTCTTATGATGTCAAATTCAATCCTGTCCAATGGGTTGGTTGTGACTCGGAGGATCACAGCGTCGACCGGGAGTGTCTTTTCGTAGCAGATTAGACATGGTTTTCCTAACTCGGTCCTGGGGCCCCCTGGGTGAATGTTTTTTTTTGACCGTAGCACTACACAACTGATGCAAAACTTGATTGGTTATTTGAATCAGCTGTGTAGTGCTAGGTCAAAACAACTAAACGTGCTTTGGGAATCTCTAGGTTAGCAGAGCATTTTAGCTAACCTGTACACTTTTTCAAACCTTAACCTGCGTCTCCTAACCCAGGAGCTTTTTCACTCTGATGGCAAAGCTGTCATCAAGGCAAATCTCAAATATATTTTGATTTGTTTAACACTTTTTTTGGTTATGATTCCATATGTGTTATTTCATAGTTTTATAATATGATAATGCACAGCCCCATGCTGCAAGGATCTCTACACATTTCCTGGAAGCTGAAAATGTCCCAGTTCTTCCATGACCTGCATCCTCACCAGACATGTCACCCATTGAGCATGTTCGGGATGCTCTGGATTGACGTGTATGACAGAGTGTTCCAGGTCCCTCCAATATCCAGCAACTTCCCACAGCCATTGAAGAGGAGTGGGACGACATTCTACAGGCCACAATCAACAGCCTGATCAATGCTATTGAGGCTGTCACTCTGTATGATGCAAATGGTCACACCAGATACTGACTGGTTTTCTGTTCCACACCAGATACTGACTGGTTTTCTGTTCCACACCAGATACTGACTGGTTTTCTGTTCCACACCAGATACTGACTGGTTGTCTGATCACACCAGATACTGACTGGTTTTCTGATCCACGCCCCTACCATTTTTAAGGTATCTGTGACCAACAGATGATATCTGTATTCCCAGTCATGTGAAATCCATAGATTAGGGCCTAATGAATTCTTTTCAATTGATTGATTTCCTAAAATAAAAGTAAAATCTTTGGATGTTTTTGTTCAGTGTATTTATTTATTTATTTTTAAATTTGGGGACCCCGAGTCTCCCTCTGCCGACCCCTCGCCCCACAGTTTGGGAACCACTTTCCTAACCTGGTCTACAGCTGTAGCTGTACTCCCTCTAGTCTGAACCCATGCATAGGCTTTAATTAAAGTTTTACCAATATGTTATTGGGCTCTTTTCTGGAGGTGGAAATTATATTTTAAATGGGTAAACATATATTTTTTTCATTCATTTTGGAGTAAAATGTCCTTTAAAAAAAAATCTATTCCTGTCATAGCTGTACTCTGTCAGTTCTCTATACGGCAGGGATCCTTCACTACTTCCTGCTCTAGGGTCCCTCGCTCTGACCACTAGTTCCTGCTCTAGGGTCCCTCGCTCTGACCACTAGTTCCTGCTCTCGGGTCCCTCGCTCTGACCACTAGTTCCTGCTCTAGGGACCCTCCCTCTGACCACTAGTTCCTGCTCTAGGGTCCCTCCCTCTTACCATGAGTTCCTGCTCTAGGATCCCTCGCTCTGACCACTAGTTCCTGCTCTAGGGTCTCTCGCTCTGACCACTAGTTCCTGCTCTAGGGTCCCTCGCTCTGACCTCTAGTTCCTGCTCTAGGGTCCCTCGCTCTGACCTCTAGTTCCTGCTCTAGGATCCCTCGCTCTGACCACTAGTTCCTGCTCTAGTGTCCCTCGCTCTGACCACTTGTTCCTGCTCTAGGGTCCCTCGCTCTGACCACTAGTTCCTGCTCTAGGGTCCCTCGCTCTGACCTCTAGTTCCTGCTCTAGGGTCCCTCGCTCTGACCTCTAGTTCCTGCTCTAGGGTCCCTCGCTCTGACCACTAGTTCCTGCTCTAGTGTCCCTCGCTCTGACCACTTGTTCCTGCTCTAGGGTCCCTCGCTCTGACCACTAGTTCCTGCTCTAGGGTCCCTCGCTCTGACCTCTAGTTCCTGCTCTAAGGTCCCTCGCTCTGACCTCTAGTTCCTGCTCTAGGGTCCCTCGCTCTGACCTCTAGTTCCTGCTCTAGGGTCCCTCGCTCTGACCTCTAGTTCCTGCTCTAGGGTCCCTCGCTCTGACCTCTAGTTCCTGCTCTAGGGTCCCTCGCTCTGACCACTAGTTCCTGCTCTAGGGTCCCTCGCTCTGACCTCTAGTTCCTGCTCTAGGATCCCTCGCTCTGACCTCTAGTTCCTGCTCTAGGGTCCCTCGCTCTGACCTCTAGTTCCTGCTCTAGGGTCCCTCACTCTGACCTCTAGTTCCTGCTCTAGGGTCCCTCGCTCTGACCTCTAGTTCCTGCTCTAGGGTCCCTCGCTCTGACCTCTAGTTCCTGCTCTAGGGTCCCTCGCTCTGACCTCTAGTTCCTGCTCTAGGGTCCCTCGCTCTGACCTCTAGTTCCTGCTCTAGGGTCCCTCGCTCTGACCACTAGTTCCTGCTCTAGGGTCCCTCGCTCTGACCTCTAGTTCCTGCTCTAGGGTCCCTCGCTCTGACCACTAGTTCCTGCTCTAGGGTCCCTCGCTCTGACCACTAGTTCCTGCTCTAGGGTCCCTCGCTCTGACCTCTAGTTCCTGCTCTAGGGTCCCTCGCTCTGACCACTAGTTCCTGCTCTAGGGTCCCTCGCTCTGACCTCTAGTTCCTGCTCTAGGGTCCCTCGCTCTGACCACTAGTTCCTGCTCTAGGGTCCCTCGCTCTGACCACTAGTTCCTGCTCTAGGGTCCCTCGCTCTGACCACTAGTTCCTGCTCTAGGGTCCCTCGCTCTGACCTCTAGTTCCTGCTCTAGGGTCCCTCGCTCTGACCTCTAGTTCCTGCTCTAGGGTCCCTCGCTCTGACCTCTAGTTCCTGCTCTAGGGTCCCTCGCTCTGACCACTAGTTCCTGCTCTAGGGTCCCTCGCTCTGACCACTAGTTCCTGCTCTAGGGTCCCTCGCTCTGACCACTAGTTCCTGCTCTAGGGTCCCTCGCTCTGACCTCTAGTTCCTGCTCTAGGGTCCCTCGCTCTGACCTCTAGTTCCTGCTCTAGGGTCCCTCGCTCTGACCTCTAGTTCCTGCTCTAGGGTCCCTCGCTCTGACCACTAGTTCCTGCTCTAGGGTCCCTCGCTCTGACCTCTAGTTCCTGCTCTAGGGTCCCTCGCTCTGACCTCTAGTTCCTGCTCTAGGGTCCCTCGCTCTGACCTCTAGTTCCTGCTCTAGGGTCCCTCGCTCTGACCTCTAGTTCCTGCTCTAGGGTCCCTCGCTCTGACCTCTAGTTCCTGCTCTAGGGTCCCTCGCTCTGACCTCTAGTTCCTGCTCTAGGGTCCCTCGCTCTGACCTCTAGTTCCTGCTCTAGGGTCCCTCGCTCTGACCTCTAGTTCCTGCTCTAGGGTCCCTCGCTCTGACCTCTAGTTCCTGCTCTAGGGTCCCTCGCTCTGACCTCTAGTTCCTGCTCTAGGGTCCCTCGCTCTGACCTCTAGTTCCTGCTCTAGGGTCCCTCGCTCTGACCTCTAGTTCCTGCTCTAGGGTCCCTCGCTCTGACCTCTAGTTCCTGCTCTAGGGTCCCTCGCTCTGACCTCTAGTTCCTGCTCTAGGGTCCCTCGCTCTGACCTCTAGTTCCTGCTCTAGGGTCCCTCGCTCTGACCTCTAGTTCCTGCTCTAGGGTCCCTCGCTCTGACCTCTAGTTCCTGCTCTAGGGTCCCTCGCTCTGACCTCTAGTTCCTGCTCTAGGGTCCCTCGCTCTGACCTCTAGTTCCTGCTCTAGGGTCCCTCGCTCTGACCTCTAGTTCCTGCTCTAGGGTCCCTCGCTCTGACCTCTAGTTCCTGCTCTAGGGTCCCTCGCTCTGACCTCTAGTTCCTGCTCTAGGGTCCCTCGCTCTGACCTCTAGTTCCTGCTCTAGGGTCCCTCGCTCTGACCTCTAGTTCCTGCTCTAGGGTCCCTCGCTCTGACCTCTAGTTCCTGCTCTAGGGTCCCTCGCTCTGACCTCTAGTTCCTGCTCTAGGGTCCCTCGCTCTGACCACTAGTTCCTGCTCTAGGGTCCCTCGCTCTGACCTCTAGTTCCTGCTCTAGGGTCCCTCGCTCTGACCACTAGTTCCTGCTCTAGGGTCCCTCGCTCTGACCACTAGTTCCTGCTCTAGGGTCCCTCGCTCTGACCTCTAGTTCCTGCTCTAGGGTCCCTCGCTCTGACCACTAGTTCCTGCTCTAGGGTCCCTCGCTCTGACCTCTAGTTCCTGCTCTAGGGTCCCTCGCTCTGACCACTAGTTCCTGCTCTAGGGTCCCTCGCTCTGACCACTAGTTCCTGCTCTAGGGTCCCTCGCTCTGACCACTAGTTCCTGCTCTAGGGTCCCTCGCTCTGACCTCTAGTTCCTGCTCTAGGGTCCCTCGCTCTGACCTCTAGTTCCTGCTCTAGGGTCCCTCGCTCTGACCTCTAGTTCCTGCTCTAGGGTCCCTCGCTCTGACCACTAGTTCCTGCTCTAGGGTCCTTCGCTCTGACCACTAGTTCCTGCTCTAGGGTCCCTCGCTCTGACCACTAGTTCCTGCTCTAGGGTCCCTCGCTCTGACCTCTAGTTCCTGCTCTAGGGTCCCTCGCTCTGACCTCTAGTTCCTGCTCTAGGGTCCCTCGCTCTGACCTCTAGTTCCTGCTCTAGGGTCCTCGCTCTGACCACTAGTTCCTGCTCTAGGGTCCCTCGCTCTGACCTCTAGTTCCTGCTCTAGGGTCCCTCGCTCTGACCTCTAGTTCCTGCTCTAGGGTCCCCGCTCTGACCTCTAGTTCCTGCTCTAGGGTCCCTCGCTCTGACCTCTAGTTCCTGCTCTAGGGTCCCTCGCTCTGACCACTAGTTCCTGCTCTAGGGTCCCTCGCTCTGACCTCTAGTTCCTGCTCTAGGGTCCCTCGCTCTGACCTCTAGTTCCTGCTCTAGGGTCCCTCGCTCTGACCTCTAGTTCCTGCTCTAGGGTCCCTCGCTCTGACCACTAGTTCCTGCTCTAGGGTCCCTCGCTCTGACCACTAGTTCCTGCTCTAGGGTCCCTCGCTCTGACCACTAGTTCCTGCTCTAGGGTCCCTCGCTCTGACCTCTAGTTCCTGCTCTAGGGTCCCTCGCTCTGACCTCTAGTTCCTGCTCTAGGGTCCCTCGCTCTGACCTCTAGTTCCTGCTCTAGGGTCCCTCGCTCTGACCTCTAGTTCCTGCTCTAGGGTCCCTCGCTCTGACCTCTAGTTCCTGCTCTAGGGTCCCTCGCTCTGACCTCTAGTTCCTGCTCTAGGGTCCCTCGCTCTGACCTCTAGTTCCTGCTCTAGGGTCCCTCGCTCTGACCTCTAGTTCCTGCTCTAGGGTCCCTCGCTCTGACCTCTAGTTCCTGCTCTAGGGTCCCTCGCTCTGACCACTAGTTCCTGCTCTAGGGTCCCTCGCTCTGACCTCTAGTTCCTGCTCTAGGGTCCCTCGCTCTGACCACTAGTTCCTGCTCTAGGGTCCCTCGCTCTGACCTCTAGTTCCTGCTCTAGGGTCCCTCGCTCTGACCACTAGTTCCTGCTCTAGGGTCCCTCGCTCTGACCTCTAGTTCCTGCTCTAGGGTCCCTCGCTCTGACCTCTAGTTCCTGCTCTAGGGTCCCTCGCTCTGACCTCTAGTTCCTGCTCTAGGGTCCCTCGCTCTGACCACTAGTTCCTGCTCTAGGGTCCCTCGCTCTGACCTCTAGTTCCTGCTCTAGGGTCCCTCGCTCTGACCTCTAGTTCCTGCTCTAGGGTCCCTCGCTCTGACCTCTAGTTCCTGCTCTAGGGTCCCTCGCTCTGACCTCTTGTTCCTGCTCTAGGGTCCCTCGCTCTGACCTCTAGTTCCTGCTCTAGGGTCCCTCGCTCTGACCTCTAGTTCCTGCTCTAGGGTCCCTCGCTCTGACCTCTAGTTCCTGCTCTAGGATCCCTCGCTCTGACCTCTAGTTCCTGCTCTAGGGTCCCTCGCTCTGACCTCTAGTTCCTGCTCTAGGGTCCCTCGCTCTGACCACTAGTTCCTGCTCTAGGGTCCCTCGCTCTGACCTCTAGTTCCTGCTCTAGGGTCCCTCGCTCTGACCACTAGTTCCTGCTCTAGGGTCCCTCGCTCTGATGCAGCTTCCCAAATGGATCCCCATTTCCTTTATAGTGCACTAGAGAATGTGGTCAAAAGTAGTGCACTATTAACGTACTAGCCATTTGGGATGCATCCTGACTGTGTCCTTTATTCTCTGTGTCCTGACTGTGTTCTCTGTGTCCTGACTGTGTCCTTGTATCCCCTGTGTCCTTTATTCTCTGTGTCCTGACTGTGTCCTTGTATCCTCTGTGTCCTTTATTCTCTGTGTCCTTCTGTCCTCTGTGTCCTGACTGTGTTCTCTGTGTCCTGACTGTGTCCTTGTGTTCTCTGTGTCCTGACTGTGTCCTTGTTTTATTAATCTTGTAATCTTGTATCTTGTTGTAGGAGATCCCTCCGTTTGAGACGAAGGGTGTGATGAGGGCGAGCTTCTCGCCGAGAGATGCAGACAACCACACAGCCCTCTTCAGGATCAAAACCCACGAAGACCAGGTTATCATACTGCCTGTGGAGGTCACCTCAGGTATTAGACCAGGTTATCATACTGCCTGTGGAGGTCACCTCAGGTATTAGACCAGGTTATCATACTGCCTGTGGAGGTCACCTCAGGTATTAGACCAGGTCATCATACTACCTATGGAGGTCACCTCAAGGATTAGACCAGGTTATCATACTGCCTGTGGAGGTCACCTCAGGTATTAGACCAGGTTATCATACTGCCTGTGGAGGTCACCAGGTATTAGACCAGGTCATCATATTGCCTGTGGAGGTCACCTCAGGTATTAGACCAGGTTATCATACTGCCTGTGGAGGTCACCAGGTATTAGACCAGGTTGTCATACTGCCTGTGGAGGTCACCTCAGGTATTAGACCATGTTATCATACTGCCGGTGGAGGTCACCTCAGGTATTAGACCAGGTTATCATACTGCCTGTGGAGGTCACCTCAGGTATTAGACCAGGTTATCATACTGCCTGTGGAGGTCACCAGGTATTAGACCAGGTTATCATACTGCCTGTGGAGGTCACCAGGTATTAGACCAGGTTATCATACTGCCTGTGGAGGTCACCATGTATTAGACCAGGTTATCATACTGCCTGTGGAGGTCACCTCAGGTATTAGACCAGGTTACCATACTGCCTGTGGAGGTCACCTCAGGTATTAGACCAGGTTATCATACTGCCTGTGGAGGTCACCTCAGGTATTAGACCAGGTTATCATACTGCCTGTGGAGGTCACCTCAGGTATTAGACCATGTTATCATACTGCCTGTGGAGGTCACCTCAGGTATTAGACCAGGTTATCATACTGCCTGTGGAGGTCACCAGGTATTAGACCAGGTTATCATACTGCCTGTGGAGGTCACCAGGTATTAGACCAGGTTATCATACTGCCTGTGGAGGTCACCAGGTATTAGACCAGGTTATCATACTGCCTGTGGAGGTCACCTCAGGTATTAGACCAGGTTATCATACTGCCTGTGGAGGTCACCAGGTATTAGACCAGGTTATCATACTGCCTGTGGAGGTCACCAGGTATTAGACCAGGTTATCATACTGCCTGTGGAGGTCACCAGGTATTAGACCAGGTTATCATACTGCCTGTGGAGGTCACCAGGTATTAGACCAGGTTATCATACTGCCTGTGGAGGTCACCAGGTATTAGACCAGGTTATCATACTGCCTGTGGAGGTCACCAGGTATTAGACCAGGTTATCATACTGCCTGTGGAGGTCACCAGGTATTAGACCAGGTTACCATACTGCCGGTGGAGGTCACCAGGTATTAGACCAGGTTATCATACTGCCTGTTAAGGTGGAGGTCACCTCAGGTATTAGACCAGGTTATCATACTGCCGGTGGAGGTCACCAGGTATTAGACCAGGTTATCATACTGCCTGTTAAGGTGGAGGTCACCTCAGGTATTAGACCAGGTTATCATACTGCCGGTGGAGGTCACCAGGTATTAGACCAGGTTATCATACTGCCTGTGGAGGTCACCAGGTATTAGACCAGGTTATCATACTGCCTGTGGAGGTCACCAGGTATTAGACCAGGTTACCATACTGCCTGTGGAGGTCACCTCAGGTATTAGACCAGGTTATCATACTGCCTGTGGAGGTCACCAGGTATTAGACCAGGTTACCATACTGCCGGTGGAGGTCACCAGGTATTAGACCAGGTTATCATACTGCCTGTGGAGGTCACCAGGTATTAGACCAGGTTACCATACTGCCTGTGGAGGTCACCTCAGGTATTAGACCAGGTTATCATACTGCCTGTGGAGGTCACCTCAGGTATTAGACCAGGTTATCATACTGCCGGTGGAGGTCACCTCAGGTATTAGACCAGGTTACCATACTGCCGGTGGAGGTCACCAGGTATTAGACCAGGTTATCATACTGCCTGTGGAGGTCACCAGGTATTAGACCAGGTTACCATACTGCCGGTGGAGGTCACCTCAGGTATTAGACCAGGTTACCATACTGCCGGTGGAGGTCACCTCAGGTATTAGACCAGGTTACCATACTGCCTGTGGAGGTCACCAGGTATTAGACCAGGTTATCATACTGCCTGTGGAGGTCACCTCAGGTATTAGACCAGGTTACCATACTGCCTGTGGAGGTCACCAGGTATTAGACCAGGTTATCATACTGCCTGTGGAGGTCACCTCAGGTATTAGACCAGGTTATCATACTGCCTGTGGAGGTCACCTCCGGTATTAGACCAGGTTATCATACTGCCGGTGGAGGTCACCAGGTTATACTGCCGGTGGAGGTCACCAGGTATTAGACCAGGTTACCATACTGCCTGTGGAGGTCACCAGGTATTAGACCAGGTTACCATACTGCCTGTGGAGGTCACCAGGTATTAGACCAGGTTATCATACTGCCGGTGGAGGTCACCAGGTATTAGACCAGGTTACCATACTGCCGGTGGAGGTCACCTCAGGTATTAGACCAGGTTACCATACTGCCTGTGGAGGTCACCAGGTATTAGACCAGGTTATCATACTGCCTGTGGAGGTCACCTCAGGTATTAGACCAGGTTATCATACTGCCTGTGGAGGTCACCTCCGGTATTAGACCAGGTTATCATACTGCCGGTGGAGGTCACCAGGTTATCATACTGCCGGTGGAGGTCACCAGGTATTAGACCAGGTTACCATACTGCCTGTGGAGGTCACCAGGTATTAGACCAGGTTACCATACTGCCGGTGGAGGTCACCAGGTATTAGACCAGGTTATCATACTGCCTGTGGAGGTCACCAGGTATTAGACCAGGTTATCATACTGCCGGTGGAGGTCACCAGGTATTAGACCAGGTTACCATACTGCCGGTGGAGGTCACCAGGTATTAGACCAGGTTATCATACTGCCGGTGGAGGTCACCAGGTATTAGACCAGGTTACCATACTGCCGGTGGAGGTCACCAGGTATTAGACCAGGTTACCATACTGCCGGTGGAGGTCACCTCCGGTATTGTTGATTGACTGGTCCACATGATGTTGACAGGTTCTTTCTGTTTGGTCTCTTCCCTCTAGCTCCTGGTATATACTCCTCCACAGAGATGCTAGACTTCGGTACGTTACGGTCACAAGATCGGCCGAAACAATTGAACTTACATCTACTGAATTCGGGAAGGAAAGGTGTTTGGATCGCGGTGAGTTGCTTGGCACTTCCTCCTCTTGTTTGTCTGTTGACTCATCCGTTCCGTCGTCCAGTTAAACTTTATTTTGGTCATTTTTTCCCAGAGTATACGGACGACCCCATCCAACGAAGCCATCCATTTCAAATCAATCGCCCTAAAAGCAGGCGAGAGTAGATATACCAAAGTTGCAAGTATTAGTTTTGATGGTAAGTCTTGTGATCTTTGAAAATGTTAAATAACTTGAATTGAGAAACCTGAAATATTAACCACCCAGAGACCATGTCGTTTTTATTACTAACCTTTATAAAACTCAATGAATAGAAATAACTTTACGTTGTAGGGTGTTTAACCTTTCAGTTGGTGTCTTAGAAACTGTTTATAAATGCCTGGTCTTTAAATAAATAAATATAAAAAATATAAATATAAATATTTGTATCATCATAAATATTCACGTTTCTTCAGTGGATTGAGTGTACAATACATTCTCCCCATGACATCGACCAGGGATGGGCAACATGGATGGGGGTCGGGGGCAACATTGATGGGGGTCGGGGGCCACATTGATGGGGGTCGGGGGCCACATTGATGGGGGTCGGGGGCAACATTGATGGGGGTCGGGGGCCACATTGATGGGGGTCGGGGGCAACATGGATGGGGGTCGGGGGCATCATGGATGGGGGTCGGGGGCAACATGGATGGGGGTCGGGGCAACATGGATGGGGGTCGGGGGCAACATTGATGGGGGTCGGGGGCAACATTGATGGGGGTCGGGGGCAACATTGATGGGGGTCGGGGGCAACATTGATGGAGGTCGGGGGCAACATTGATGGAGGTCGGGGGCCACATTGATGGGGGTCGGGGGCCACAGAAAAACTCAAAGTGCCGCAGTTCATTTTGTGCAGTTCTGCACATTTTGCCATGGAGTTTTTGAGAAAATGTTTGTTGTTTTTTAAAGCTTGTACTGAACAAAAATATAAACTCAACATGTAAAGTGTTGGTCCCATGTTTCATTCTGAAAGAAAAGGTCCCAGAAATATACAAACAAACCTTATTTTTCAAAAATGTTTTTTTTACATCCCTGTTGGTGAGCATTTCTCCTCTGCTAAGATAATCCTTCCACCTGACAGGTGTGGCATATCAAGAAGCTGATTAAAAAGCTTGATCATTACACAGGTGCACCTTGTGCTGGGGACAATTAAATGCCACTCTAAAATGGGCAGTTTTGTCACACAACACAATGCCACAGATGTCTCAAGTTTTGAGGGAGCGTACAATTGGCATTCTGACTGCAGGAATGTCCACCAGAGGTGTTGCCAGATAATTCAATGTTAATTTCTCTACCGTAAGCGTCATTTTAGAGAATTTGTATGGCGTCATGTGGGCGAGCGGTTTGCTGATGTCAACGTTGTGAACAGAATGCCCCATGGTGGTGTGTGGTTATGGTATGGGGCAGGCATAAACTGCGGACAACAAACACAATTGCATTTTATCGATGGCAATTTAAATGCAGAGATACCGTGAGGTGATCCTGAGGCCCATTGTTGTACCATTCATCCACCACCATCACCTCATGTTTCAGCATGATAATGCACGGCCCCATGTCGCAAGGATCTGGACACAATTCCTGGAAGCTGAAAATGTCCCAGTTCTTCCATGGCCTGCATACTCACCAGACATGTTACTCATTGAGCATGTTTGGGATGCTCTGGATCATTGTGTACGACAGAGTGTTCCAATTCCCTCCAATATCCAACAACTTCACACAGCCATTGAAGAGGAGTGGGACGACATTCCACAGGTCACAATCAAAAGCCTGATCAACTCAACTCGTGTCACACTGCTCGAGGCAAATGGTCACACCAGATACGGACTGGTTTTCTGATCCACACCCCCCTACCATTTTCACAGGTATCTGTGACCAACAGATGTATATCTGTATTCCCAGTCATGGAAATGGATTGAATATGTTCTTTTATTTTCTCTGTGATTTTTTTGTTTGTTTGTTACCAGCATCAAAAGCAGAACGACCGGTTCAGTTTTCTGGTAAAATAACAGTGAAGGTCAAGGAGATAAACTCGTCTCAACTTGAAGTCCCGTACCAAGCAGAGGTGCTACAAGGGTAGGGCTTTGATTTCATCTTTTTTTTTTTTTTTTTTGATCGTTTACAAGATTTGAAACATTCATGATGTGTTTAGATGGGAGGATACACGTGTGTTGGTTCATTCATGACTCAGCACCGACTTGGTTAGGTCAAAGTTCAATTATGTTCTTGTAGAGTCCAGTTTAAATACACTGTGGACGCAGATTATGTCTCGTCCTGGACATTCAATGGAGATGCTTTCTAGTTAAATAGTCCAGGACGAGGCTTGTACTGAGTCAGACTAAACTGGCCCTGTATGTTAGTTCCATCAGGTTTGATGTGATTTAACATCTACCGGTCTCCCCTCTCCTGCCCCTTCTAGCTACCGGGGCTTTGAACACACGGCCACGTTGTTCCACATCAGAGACAGTCCACTAGACCCCGTGAACACATCCATCTTCCTTACCAACGCCTTCAACTTTGCTGTCGGCATACACAACGTCGCCCTGCCAGATGAGGTCAAGACCATGTTCAGCGTGAGTTCAGGGGCTGTATGTACTAGCATAGGATCAGGGGCTGTATGTACTAGCATAGGATCAGGGGCTGTATGTACTGTCTGAGTAGCATAGGATCAGGGGCTGTATGTACTGTCTCTGAGTAGCATAGGATCATGGGCTGTATGTACTGTCTCTGAGTAGCATAGGATCAGGGGCTGTTTGTACTGTCTCTGAGTAGCATAGGATCAGGGGCTGTATGTACTGTCTCTGAGTAGCATAGGATCAGGGGCTGTATGTACTGTCTCTGAGTAGCATAGGATCAGGGGCTGTATGTACTGTCTCTGAGTAGCATAGGATCAGGGGCTGTATGTACTGTCTCTGAGTAGCATAGGATCAGGGGCTGTATGTACTGTCTGAGTAGCATAGGATCAGGGGCTGTATGTACTGTCTCTGAGTAGCAGTGCTGATCTAGGATCAGAGGCTGTATGTACTGTCTCTGAGTAGCATAGGATCAGGGGCTGTATGTACTAGCATAGGATCAGGGGCTGTATGTACTGTCTCTGAGTAGCATAGGATCAGGGGCTGTATGTACTGTCTCTGAGTAGCATAGGATCAGGGGCTGTATGTACTGTCTCTGAGTAGCCATGCTGATCTAGGATCAGGGGCTGTATGTACTGTCTCTGAGTAGCATAGGATCAGGGGCTGTATGAACTGTCTTTGAGTAGCATAGGATCAGGGGCTGTATGTACTAGCATAGGATCAGGGGCTGTATGTACTGTCTCTGAGTAGCCGTGCTGATCTAGGATCAGGGGCTGTATGTACTGTCTCTGAGTAGCAGTGCTGATCTAGGATCAGGGGCTGTATGTACTGTCTCTGAGTAACAGTGCTGATCTAGGATCAGGGGCTGTATGTACTGTCTCTGAGTAGCAGTGCTGATCAAGGATCAGGGGCTGTATGTACTGTCTCTGAGTAGCAGTGCTGCTCTAGGATCAGGGGCTGTATGTACTGTCTCTGAGTAGCCATGCTGATCTAGGATCAGGGGCTGTATGTACTGTCTCTGAGTAGCAGTGCTGATCTAGGATCAGGGGCTGTATGTACTGTCTCTGAGTAGCAGTGCTGCTCTAGGATCAGGGGCTGTATGTACTGTCTCTGAGTAGCAGTGCTGATCTAGGATCAGGAGCTGTATGTACTGTCTCTGAGTAGCAGTGCTGCTCTAGGATCAGGAGCTGTATGTACTGTCTCTGAGTAGCAGTGCTGCTCTAGGATCAGGGGCTGTATGTACTGTCTCTGAGTAGCAGTGCTGATCTAGGATCAGGGGCTGTATGTACTGTCTCTGAGTAGCAGTGCTGCTCTAGGATCAGGGGCTGTATGTACTGTCTCTGAGTAGCCATGCTGATCTAGGATCAGGGGCTGTATGTACTGTCTCTGAGTAGCAGTGCTGATCTAGGATCAGGGGCTGTATGTACTGTCTCTGAGTAGCAGTGCTGCTCTAGGATCAGGGGCTGTATGTACTGTCTCTGAGTAGCAGTGCAGATCTAGGATCAGGGGCTGTATGTACTGTCTCTGAGTAGCAGTGCTGCTCTAGGATCAGGGGCTGTATGTACTGTCTCTGAGTCGCAGTGCTGCTCTAGGATCAGGGGCTGTATGTACTGTCTCTGAGTAGCAGTGCTGCTCTAGGATCAGGGGCTGTATGTACTGTCTCTGAGTAGCAGTGCTGATCTAGGATCAGGGGCTGTATGTACTGTCTCTGAGTAGCAGTGCTGATCTAGGATCAGGGGCTGTATGTACTGTCTCTGAGTAGCAGTGCTGATCTAGGATCAGGGGCTGTATGTACTGTCTCTGAGTAGCAGTGCTGATCTAGGATCAGGGGCTGTATGTACTGTCTCTGAGTAGCAGTGCTGATCTAGGATCCCCCATGTCCATGGAGTCTCATTCATTCTGATCAACAAAAGCGTATTCTATTTTAGGACTTCAAACCAGAATGAAACAAGATTGTCTTTTTCTGTTGCAAAACATCTGACTGCGGTGTGGCGTACAGGTGCAGTACCTCAGCGCCCCCGTTCTGATCCCTCCTCGTGAGTCTCGCTACATCTTCTCTCTCCTGTTCCGCCCTGTCCGCCCTTCCATCCACAGCAACATCCTCCTCAACACCAACATCTCCAAGTTCCACCTTCCTGTCAGGGCCTACACAGGTTACCTTGAGGTACACACCTACACACACACCAACACACCTTCCTGTCAGGGCCTACACAGGTTACCTTGAGGTACACACCTACACACACACCAACACACCTTCCTGTCAGGGCCTACACAGGTTACCTTGAGGTACACACCTACACACACACCAACACACCTTCCTGTCAGGGCCTACACAGGTTACCTTGAGGTACACACCCACACATCTACACACACCCACACATCTACACACACCCACACCCACACATCTACACATCCCCCACACACCTACACCTAAACAAATACACACACACAAATCATCCTCCCTGCACACTCTTGTCTCTGGGAGGATCTCAATTGCATTTCCCTGATTCCTTGTCCTCTCTCCTCACCACCTCAAAACCCATTGGATGAGAAGGTCAGACCTGTGGTTTGAGAAGGAGAGGAGAGAGGATGCGAGGAATCAAGGACATGCAATTGAGATTTTCACTCATTGTTTTGCTAACATGTCCTCTGTCCTGTCCAGCCTATGTAAATTGTCCTCTGTCCTGTCCAGCCTATGTAAATTGTCCTCTGTCCTGTCCAGCCTATGTAAATTGTCCTCTGTCCTGTCCAGCTCATGGTCCTGTCCTCTGTCCTGTCCAGTCCATGTAATTTGTCCCCTGTCCTGTCCAGCCCATGTAATTTGTCCTCTGTCCTGTCCAGCCCATGTAATTTGTCCTCTGTCCTGTCCAGTCCATGTAATTTGTCCCCTGTCCTGTCCAGCCCATGTAATTTATCCTCTGTCCTGTTCAGCCCATGTAATTTGTCCTCTGTCCTGTCCAGTCCATGTAATTTGTCCTCTGTCCTGTCCAGCCCATGTAATTTGTCCTCTGTTCTGTCCAGCCCATATAATTTGTCCTCTGTCCTGTCCAGTCCATGTAATTTGTCCTCTGTCCTGTCCAGCCCATGTAATTTGTCCCCTGTCCTGTCCAGTCCATGTAATTTGTCCTCTGTCCTATCCAGTCCATGTAATTTGTCCTCTGTCCTGTCCAGCCCATGGTCCTGTCCTCTGTCCTGTTCTGCCCATGTAATGTGTCCCCTGTCCTGTCCAGTCCATGTAAATTGTCCTCTGTCCTGTCCAGTCCATGTAAATTGTCCTCTGTCCTGTCCAGCCCATGTAAATTGTCCTCTGTCCTGTCCAGCCCATGTAATTTGTCCGCTGTCCTGTCCAGCTCATGGTCCTGTCTTCTGTCCTGTCCAGCTCATGGTCCTGTCCTCTGTCCTGTCCAGTCCATGTAATTTGTCCTCTGTCCTGTCCAGTCCATGTAATTTGTCCTCTGTCTTGTCCAGCCCATGTAATTTGTCCTCTGTCCTGTCCAGCCCATGTAATTTGTCCTCTGTCCTGTCCAGCTCATGGTCCTGTCTTCTGTCCTGTGCAGCTCATGGTCCTGTCCTCTGTCCTGTCCAGTCCATGTAATTTGTCCTCTGTCCAGTCCAGTCCATGTAATTTGTCCCCTGTCCTGTCCAGTCCATGTAATTTGTCCCCTGTCCTGTCCAGCCCATGTAATTTGTCCCCTTTCCTGTCCAGCCCATGTAATGTGTCCTCTGTCTTGTCCAGCCCATGTAATATGTCCTCTGTCCTGTCCAGCCCATGTAATTTGTCCTCTGTCCTGTCCAGTCCATGTAATATGTCCTCTGTCCTGTCCAGTCCATGTAATTTGTCCTCTGTCCTGTCCAGCCCATGTAATTTGTCCTCTGTCCTGTCCAGCCCATGTAATTTGTCCTCTGTCCTGTCCAGTCCATGGTCCTGTCCTCTGTCCTGTCCAGCCCATGTAATTTGTCCTCTGTTCTGCCCATGTCATTTGTCCTCTGTCCTGTCCAGTCCATGTAATTTGTCTTCTGTCCTGTCCAGCCCATGTAAATTGTCTTCTGTCCTGTCCAGCCCATGTAATTTGTCCTCTGTCCTGTCCAGTCCATGTAATTTGTCTTCTGTCCTGTCCAGCCCATGGTCCTGTCCTCTGTCCAGTCCAGCCCATGTAATTTGTCCTCTGTTCTGCCCATGTCATTTGTCCTCTGTCCTGTCCAGTCCATGTAATTTGTCTTCTGTCCTGTCCAGCCCATGTAAATTGTCCTCTGTCCTGTCCAGCCCATGTAATTTATCCTCTGTCCTGTCCAGCCCATGTAATTTGTCCTCTGTCCTGTCCAGCCCATGTAATTTGTCCTCTGTCCTGTCCAGTCCATGTCATTTGTCCTCTGTCCTGTCCAGCCCATGTAATTTGTCCTCTGTCCTGTCCAGCCCATGTAATTTGTCCTCTGTCCTGTCCAGTCCATGTAATTTGTCTTCTGTCCTGTCCAGCCCATGTAATTTGTCCTCTGTCCTGTCCAGCCCATGTAATTTGTCCTCTGTCCTGTCCAGCTGATGGTCCTGTCTTCTGTCCTGTCCAGCTCATGGTCCTGTCCTCTGTCCTGTCCAGTCCATGTAATTTGTCCTCTGTCCTGTCCAGTCCATGTAATTTGTCCTCTGTCCTGTCCAGCCCATGTAATTTGTCCTCTGTCCTGTCCAGTCCATGTAATTTGTCCTCTGTCCAGTCCAGTCCATGTAATTTGTCCCCTGTCCTGTCCAGCCCATGTAATTTGTCCCCTGTCCTGTCCAGCCCATGTAATTTGTCCCCTTTCCTGTCCAGCCCATGTAATTTGTCCTCTGTCTTGTCCAGCCCATGTAATATGTCCTCTGTCCTGTCCAGCCCATGTAATTTGTCCTCTGTCCTGTCCAGTCCATGTAATATGTCCTCTGTCCTGTCCAGTCCATGTAATTTGTCCTCTGTCCTGTCCAGCCCATGTAATTTGTCCTCTGTCCTGTCCAGCCCATGTAATTTGTCCTCTGTCCTGTCCAGTCCATGGTCCTGTCCTCTGTCCTGTCCAGCCCATGTAATTTGTCCTCTGTTCTGCCCATGTCATTTGTCCTCTGTCCTGTCCAGTCCATGTAATTTGTCTTCTGTCCTGTCCAGCCCATGTAAATTGTCTTCTGTCCTGTCCAGCCCATGTAATTTGTCCTCTGTCCTGTCCAGTCCATGGTCCTGTCCTCTGTCCAGTCCAGCCCATGTAATTTGTCCTCTGTTCTGCCCATGTCATTTGTCCTCTG
This sequence comes from Oncorhynchus masou masou, assembly GCF_036934945.1. Lineage (NCBI taxonomy): Eukaryota > Metazoa > Chordata > Actinopteri > Salmoniformes > Salmonidae > Oncorhynchus > Oncorhynchus masou. The sequence goes on from NC_088242.1 coordinate 102,569,627, forward strand.
TTCTGTCCAGTCCATGTAATTTGTCTTCTGTCCTGTCCAGCCCATGTAAATTGTCTTCTGTCCTGTCCAGCCCATGTAATTTGTCCTCTGTCCTGTCCAGTCCATGTCATTTGTCCTCTGTCCTATCCAGCCCATGTAATTTGTCCCCTGTCCTCTCCAGTCCATGTAATTTGTCCTCTGTCCTGTCCAGTCCATGTAATTTGTCCTCTGTCCTGTCCAGCCCATGTAAATTGTCCTCTGTTCTGCCCATGTAATTTGTCCTCTGTCCTGTCCAGTCCATGTAATTTGTCCTCTGTCCTGTCCAGTCCATGTAATTTGTCCTCTGTCCTGTCCAGTCCATTTTGTCCTCTGTCCTGTCCAGTCCATGTAATTTGTCCTCTGTCCTGTCCAGTCCATGGTCCTGTCCTCTGTCCTGTCCAGTCCATGTAATTTGTCCTCTGTCACATCCATGTAATTTGTCCTCTGTCCTGTCCAGCCCATGTAATTTGTCCTCTGTCCTGTCCAGTCCATGTAATTTGTCCTCTGTCCTGTCCAGCCCATGTAATTTGTCCTCTGTCCTGTCCAGTCCATGTAATTTGTCCTCTGTCCTGTCCAGTCCATGGTCCTGTCCTCTGTCCTGTCCAGTCCATGTAATTTGTCCTCTGTCACATCCATGTAATTTGTCCTCTGTCCTGTCCAGCCCATGTAATTTGTCCTCTGTCCTGTCCAGTCCATGTAATTTGTCCTCTGTCCTGTCCAGCCCATGTAATTTGTCCTCTGTCCTGTCCAGTCCATGTAATTTGTCCTCTGTCCTGTCCAGCTCATGTAATATGTCCTCTGTCCTGTTCAGCCCATGTAAGTTGGCCCCTGTCCTGTCCAGTCCATGTAATTTGTCCTCTGTCCTGTCCAGCCCATGTCAATTTGTCCTCTGTCCTGTCCAGTCCATGTAATTTGTCCTCTGTCCTTTCCAGCCCATGTAATTTGTCCCCTGTCCTGTCCAGCCCATGGTCCTGTCCCCCAGGCTAAAGGAGGAGCTCCTCTTGGACTTTGGGCTCTGCAGTTCAACAGTTTTCAGCAGCATCGTGTTCCTAGTGTTCAACAACAACCCCATAGAGGTTAGACACACACACACTAACCGCCAAGAGGGCACATTATGGGCTGTATTCTGTCTTGAGATCCACATGTTAACTGTAAACCGTCCAAATAGCTGCCGGTCCATTGTAACACCAACTTTCAGATTAAATAACTCACGGACACTAGAGAAGCTTAACCAAGTTTAATTGTTCCCAAAGGGTGGACAAACCTGCAACTCAGACACTGACATGGCTTCCCCCGGGTGGAGTCTCCTCCATATCTCTAAACATTGCCTCATTCTTGCTAAGCAGGGAACTAAGTGACATGAGCCTTCAACGGTTTCTCCCCTAATCAGTACTGTCACGTTCCCTGCACTCAGCCCCTCCCAAGCCTCATTATGCCCCCCCTCCTCATGTCTCATTATGCCCCCCCTCCTCATGTCTCATTATGCCCCCCCTCCTCATGTCTCATTATGCCCCCCCCCCTCATGTCTCATTATGCCGCCCCCCCTCCTCATGTCTCATTATGCCCCCCCTCCTCATGTCTCATTATGCCCCCCCCTCATGTCTCATTATGCTCCCCTCATCCTCATGTCTCATTATGCCCCCTCCTCATGTCTCATTATGCCTCCCCCTCCTCATGTCTCATTATGCCCCCTCCTCATGTCTCATTATGCCCCCTCCTCATGTCTCATTATGCCCCCTCCTCATGTCTCATTATGCCCCCCCTCCTCATGTCTCATTATGCCCCCCCTCCTCATGTCTCATTATGCCCCCCCCTCATGTCTCATTATGCCCCCTCCTCATGTCTCATTATGCCCCCCCCTCCTCATGTCTCATTATGCCCCCTCCTCATGTCTCATTATGCCCCCCCCCTCCTCATGTCTCATTATGCCCCCCTCCTCATGTCTCATTATGCCCCCCTTCCTCATGTCTCATTATGCCCCCCCCTCATGTCTCATTATGCCCCCCCCCCCCCCCCCTCATGTCTCATTATGCCCCCCTCCTCATGTCTCATTATGCCCCCTCCTCATGTCTCATTATGCCCCCCTTCCTCATGTCTCATTATGCCCCCCCCTCATGTCTCATTATGCCCCCTCCTCATGTCTCATTATGCCCCCTCCTCATGTCTCATTATGCCCCCCCCCTCCTCATGTCTCATTATGCCCCCCCCTCCTCATGTCTCATTATGCCCCCCCTCCTCATGTCTCATTATGCCCCCCCCCCCTCATGTCTCATTATGCCCCCCCCTCATGTCTCATTATGCCCCCCCTCATGTCTCATTATGCCCCCCCTCCTCATGTCTCATTATGCCCCCCCTTCCTCATGTCTCATTATGCCCCCCCTCCTCATGTCTCATTATGCCCCCCTCCTCATGTCTCATTATGCCTCCCCCTCCTCATGTCTCATTATGCCCCCTTCCTCATGTCTCATTATGCCCCCCCCTCCTCATGTCTCATTATGCCCCCCCCCCTCATGTCTCATTATGCCCCCTCCTCATGTCTCATTATGCCCCCCCTCATGTCTCATTATGCCCCCCCCTCCTCATGTCTCATTATGCCCCCCCCCCTCATGTCTCATTATGCCCCCCCCTCCTCATGTCTCATTATGCCCCCCCTCCTCATGTCTCATTATGCCCCCTTCCTCATGTCTCATTATGCCCCCCCTCATGTCTCATTATGCCCCCCCCCTCATGTCTCATTATGCCCCCTCCTCATGTCTCATTATGCCCCCCCTTCCTCATGTCTCATTATGCCCCCCCTCCTCATGTCTCATTATGCCCCCCTTCCTCATGTCTCATTATGCCCCCCCCTCCTCATGTCTCATTATGCCCCCCCCCTCCTCATGTCTCATTATGCCCCCCCCTCCTCATGTCTCATTATGCCCCCCCCCTCCTCATGTCTCATTATGCCCCCCCCTCCTCATGTCTCATTATGCCCCCCCCCTCATGTCTCATTATGCCCCCCCTCCTCATGTCTCATTATGCCCCCCCTCCTCATGTCTCATTATGCCCCCCCTCCTCATGTCTCATTATGCCCCCCTCCTCATCATGTCTCATTATGCCCCCCTCCTCATGTCTCATTATGCCCCCTCCTCATGTCTCATTATGCCCCCCTCCTCATGTCTCATTATGCCCCCTCCTCATGTCTCATTATGCCCCCCTCCTCATGTCTCATTATGCCCCCCCCTCCTCATGTCTCATTATGCCCCCCCCTCCTCATGTCTCATTATGCCCCCCCATCCTCATGTCTCATTATGCCCCCTCCTCATGTCTCATTATGCCCCCCCCCCCCTCCTCATGTCTCATTATGCCCCCCCTGAGATCTCCTCATGTCTCATTATGCCCCCTCCTCCTCATGTCTCATTATGCCCCCCCCTCCTCATGTCTCATTATGCCCCCCTCCTCATGTCTCATTATGCCCCCCCTCATGTCTCATTATGCCTCCCCTCCTCATGTCTCATTATGCCCCCTCCTCATGTCTCATTATGCCTCCCCCCTCCTCATGTCTCATTATGCCCCCCTCCTCATGTCTCATTATGCCACCCCCTCCTCATGTCTCATTATGCCCCCCCTCCTCATGTCTCATTATGCCCCCCTCCTCATGTCTCATTATGCCCCCCCCTCCTCATGTCTCATTATGCCACCCCCTCCTCATGTCTCATTATGCCCCCCATCCTCATGTCTCATTATGCCCCCCTCCTCATGTCTCATTATGCCCCCTCCTCATGTCTCATTATGCCCCCCTCCTCATGTCTCATTATGCCCCCCCTCCTCATGTCTCATTATGCCCCCCTCCTCATGTCTCATTATGCCCCCCCCATCCTCATGTCTCATTATGCCCCCCCATCCTCATGTCTCATTATGCCCCGCCCCTCCTCATGTCTCATTATGCCCCCCCATCCTCATGTCTCATTATGCCCCCCTCCTCATGTCTCATTATGCCACCCCCTCCTCATGTCTCATTATGCCCCCCGTCCCTCATGTCTCATTATGCCCCCCCTCATGTCTCATTATGGTCCTTTAAAACAGCATGTACTGTTACTATGTGCCATCATGATGAGTGATGTCTTTGTTGCCTGATCTGAGATCTGTGTGTGCCCTCTTGACAGCTCCTGGGGTGATGTGTTATGCCACATGACCAGAGAACATGGCAACAGCACAAACAGGTCTAGGACCAGTCTTAAGAGTTTTTTCTTCTGTGTTTTTCAGATATTAACAATCCCAGTGAAGGCTGCGATAGCAGTGGGGAAGCTAAACAGCTATCCTGAACACATCATCCTACCTCCATCCTTTCCTGTGAGTAACTTTTGTTAAACCATCATCCTACCTCTAGCCCTCTGTTAAACCGTCATCCTACCTCTAGCCCTCTGTTAAACCAGCATCCTACCTCTAGCCCTCTGTTAAACCGTCATCCTACCTCTAGCCCTCTGTTAAACCATCATCCTACCTCTAGCCCTCTGTTAAACCATCATCCTACCTCTAGCCCTCTGTTAAACCGTCATCCTACCTCTAGCCCTCTGTTAAACCATCATCCTACCTCTAGCCCTCTGTTAAACCAGCATCCTACCTCTAGCCCTCTGTTAAACCGTCATCCTACCTCTAGCCCTCTGTTAAACCGTCATCCTACCTCTAGCCCTCTGTTAAACCATCATCCTACCTCTAGCCCTCTGTTAAACCAGCATCCTACCTCTAGCCCTCTGTTAAACCATCATCCTACCTCTAGCCCTCTGTTAAACCAGCATCCTACCTCTAGCCCTCTGTTAAACCATCATCCTACCTCTAGCCCTCTGTTAAACCAGCATCCTACTTCAAACCCTCTGTTAAACCAGCATCCTACTTCAAACCCTCTGTTAAACTATCATCCTACCTCTAGCCCTCTGTTAAACCATCATCCTACCTCTATCCCTCTGTTAAACCGTCATCCTACCTCTAGCCCTCTGTTAAACCATTATCCTACCTCTAGCCCTCTGTTAAACCATCATCCTACCTCTAGCCCTCTGTTAAACCGTCATCCTACCTCTAGCCCTCTGTTAAACCATCATCCTACTTCAAACCCTCTGTTAAACCGTCATCCTACTTCAAACCCTCTGTTAAACCGTCATCCTACCTCTAGCCCTCTGTTAAACCAGCATCCTACCTCTAGCCCTCTGTTAAACCATCATCCTACCTCTAGCCCTCTGTTAAACCATCATCCTACTCTAGCCCTCTGTTAAACCGTCATCCTACCTCTAGCCCTCTGTTAAACCAGCATCCTACTTCAAACCCTCTGTTAAACCGTCATCCTACTTCAAACCCTCTGTTAAACCGTCATCCTACCTCTAGCCCTCTGTTAAACCAGCATCCTACCTCTAGCCCTCTGTTAAACCAGCATCCTACTTCAAACCCTCTGTTAAACCGTCATCCTACTTCAAACCCTCTGTTAAACCATCATCCTACCTCTAGCCCTCTGTTAAACCAGCATCCTACCTCTAGCCTTCTGTTAAACCAGCATCCTACCTCTAGCCCTCTGTTAAACCAGCATCCTACCTCTAGCCCTCTGTTAAACCATCATCCTACCTCTAGCCCTCTGTTAAACCATCATCCTACCTCTAGCCCTCTGTTAAACCATCATCCTACCTCTAGCCCTCTGTTAAACCAGCACCCTACCTCTAGCCCTCTGTTAAACCAGCATCCTACCTCTAGCCCTCTGTTAAACCAGCATCCTACCTCTAGCCCTCTGTTAAACCAGCATCCTACCTCTAGCCCTCTGTTAAACCAGCACCCTACTTCAAACCCTCTGTTAAACCATCATCCTACCTCTAGCCCTCTGTTAAACCATCATCCTACTCTAGCCCTCTGTTAAACCATCATCCTACTTCAAACCCTCTGTTAAACCGTCATCCTACTTCAAACCCTCTGTTAAACCGTCATCCTACTTCAAACCCTCTGTTAAACCGTCATCCTACCTCTAGCCCTCTGTTAAACCAGCATCCTACTTCAAACCCTCTGTTAAACCGTCATCCTACTTCAAACCCTCTGTTAAACCGTCATCCTACTTCAAAACCTCTGTTAAACCGTCATCCTACCTCTAGCCCTCTGTTAAACCAGCAACCTACCTCTAGCCCTCTGTTAAACCAGCATCCTACCTCTAGCCCTCTGTTAAACCAGCATCCTACCTCTAGCCCTCTGTTAAACCATCATCCTACCTCTAGCCCTCTGTTAAACCATCATCCTACTCTAGCCCTCTGTTAAACCGTCATCCTACCTCTAGCCCTCTGTTAAACCAGCATCCTACCTCTAGCCCTCAGTTAAACCAGCATCCTACCTCTAGCCCTCTGTTAAACCATCATCCTACCTCTAGCCCTCTGTTAAACCAGCATCCTACCGTCATCCTACTTCAATCCCTCTGTTAAACCGTCATCCTACTTCAAACCCTCTGTTAAACCGTCATCCTACCTCTAGCCCTCTGTTAAACCAGCACCCTACCTCTAGCCCTCTGTTAAACCAGCATCCTACCTCTAGCCCTCTGTTAAACCAGCATCCTACCTCTATCCCTCTGTTAAACCAGCACCCTACCTCTAGCCCTCTGTTAAACCATCATCCTACCTCTAGCCCTCTGTTAAACCATCATCCTACCTCTAGCCCTCTGTTAAACCATCATCCTACCTCTAGCCCTCTGTTAAACCATCATCCTACCTCTAGCCCTCTGTTAAACCATCATCCTACCTCTAGCCCTCTGTTAAACCATCATCCTACCTCTAGCCCTCTGTTAAACCATCATCCTACCTCTAGCCCTCTGTTAAACCATCATCCTACCTCTAGCCCTCTGTTAAACCATCATCCTACCTCTAGCCCTCTGTTAAACCATCATCCTACCTCTAGCCCTCTGTTAAACCAGCATCCTACCTCTAGCCCTCTGTTAAACCATCATCCTACTTCAAACCCTCTGTTAAACCATCATCCTACCTCTAGCCCTCTGTTAAACCATCATCCTACCTCTAGCCCTCTGTTAAACCATCATCCTACCTCTAGCCCTCTGTTAAATCATCATCCTAACTCTAGCCCTCTGTTAAACCATCATCCTACCTCTAGCCCTCTGTTAAACCATCATCCTACCTCTAGCCCTCTGTTAAATCATCATCCTAACTCTAGCCCTCTGTTAAACCATCATCCTACCTCTAGCCCTCTGTTAAACCATCATCCTACCTCTAGCCCTCTGTTGAACCATCATCCTACCTCTAGCCCTCTGTTAAGCCATAATCTTACTTCAAAGGTGCTCCGCGTTGCTCCGTGCGTAAGAACAGCCCTTAGCCGTAGTGTATTGGCCACATACCAGACCCCCTCGTGCCTTATTGAGTAACAACAGGCACAAGATCAGATTGCTGACATTCCAGCATGCAACACAACATTCTTACAATGTAACTCTTCACCGTCTTGAAATGACACGTTAGGTGTTCAAACAGTGTTATGGTATGGTAGCTTGTCATGTCGCCCTGCCCTGACGTGTCTGTGTGCCTGTTGGTGCCTGTGTTTGTCCTCTCCTCTCTGCCCCCCCAGGGGAAGATAGTTCACCAGAGTTTCACCATCCAGAGTTCCTTCGCCCAGAGAGCGAGACTCCGACACATCCGTCCCCTGACAGAAGACATTGGGTTCTATTACAAAAGACTACGTAGTGACAGGAATGGAGTGGAACCCAGACGCAAGTCCAAGGTAGACACACGGGTTCCCGCTGGAGGCTTCAGTGCAACAACATCGTTCTGAACGGCAACATTTATGCAGCGCAGGGCTCAATGGTACCACTTTATTTCCCTGTTTTTGCAGGTTGCTCGTATTTATTTTGATGCCAGTTTGCAGTGTGTCGACCACTGTTATGTGGGGTTGCCGTTTGTTCTGAAATGTGAGTAACTTGGACGTCTCATGATATCATTTGTTCGTTTTTTTCACAGAAAATTTTAAATCATCACACAACCTGCTACTTAAAAACATCTAACCTTGACTCTCAACTTCAGCTGTAAACTATAGTAATGTGAACGACCGTCTAACTTTCAAATGTAAACTATAGTAATGTGAACGACTGTCTAACCTTCAGCTGTAAACTATGAGAATGTGAATAACCGTCTAACCTTCAACTGTAAACTATAGTAATGTGAATGACAATCTAACCTTCAGCTGTAAACTATAGTAATGTGAATGACCATCTAACCTTCAGCTGTAAACTATGAGAATGTGAACGACCGTCTAACTTTCAACTGTAAACTATAGTAATGTGAATGACCATCTAACCTTCAACTGTAAACTATGAGAATGTGAATAACCGTCTAACCTTCAACTGTAAACTATGAGAATGTGAATGACCATCTAACCTTCAACTGTAAACTATAGTAATGTAAATGGCCGTCTAACCTTCAGCTGTAAACTATGAGAATGTGAATAACCATCAGCTACATGAATATTGGGCTATTGACCAACAGTCTACGTTAATATAGTGTCTTCCAGCTGATATACAGTATGTTAATATAGTGTTGTGTTTAAAGCTGAGGCTCGTCCCCACGGCCTGGTCTTACAGGAGGACATCTGGGATGCTGACATTGACCTCCACCAGAAACTGATCCGACGCTGGAGAGAGCTGAAAGATCGCTCGGGACATCAGTGAGTCTCTCTCTGGCTGAGGCCTGAATGGCACCCTGTTCTCTATATAGTGCAGTACTTATCACCTAGGCCCTATATAGTGCAGTACTTATCACCTAGGCCCATATAGTGGCTTAACTTCACCTAGGCCCTATATAGTGCAGTACTTATCACCTAGGCCCTATATAGTGCAGTACTTATCACCTAGGCCCTATATAGTGCAGTACTTATCACCTAGGCCCTATATAGTGCAGTACTTATCACCTAGGCCCTATATAGTGGCTTAACTTCACCTAGGCCCTATATAGTGCAGTACTTTTCACAAGGGCCCTATATAGTGCAGTACTTTTCATCTGGGCCCTATATAGTGCATCACTTGTCACCTGGGCCCTATATAGTGGCTTAACGTCACCTGGGCCCTATATAGTGGCTTAACGTCACCTGGGCCCTATATAGTGGCTTAACGTCACCTGGGCCCTATATAGTGGCTTAACGTCACCTGGGCCCTATATAGTGGCTTAACGTCACCTGGGCCCTATATAGTGGCTTAACGTCACCTGGGCCCTATATAGTGGCTTAACGTCACCTGGGCCCTATATAGTGGCTTAACGTCACCTGGGCCCTATTTAGTGGCTTAATGTCACCTGGGCCCTATATAGTGGCTTAACGTCACCTGGGCCCTATATAGTGCTGTACTTTTCACCAGGGCCCTATATAGTGCTGTACTTTTCACCAGGGCCCTATATAGTGCTGTACTTATCACCTGGGCCCTATATAGTGCAGTACTTTTTGCCAGGGCCCTATATAGTGCAGTACTTTTCATCTGGGCCCTATATAGTGCATCACTTGTCACCTGGGCCCTATATAGAGCAGTACTTTTCACCTGGGCCCTATATAGTGGCTTAACGTCACCAGGGCCCTATATAGTGCAGTACTTTTCATCTGGGCCCTATATAGTGGCTTAACGTCACCTGGGCCCTATATAGTGGCTTAACGTCACCTGGGCCCTATATAGTGGCTTAACGTCACCTGGGCCCTATATAGTGGCTTAACGTCACCCGGGCCCTATATAGTGGCTTAACGTCACCCGGGCCCTATATAGTGGCTTAACGCCACCTGGGCCCTATATAGTGGCTTAACGTCACCCGGGCCCTATATAGTGGCTTAACGTCACCCGGGCCCTATATAGTGGCTTAACGTCACCTGGGCCCTATATAGTGGCTTAACGTCACCTGGGCCCTATATAGTGGCTTAACGTCACCTGGGCCCTATATAGTGGCTTAATGTCACCTGGGCCCTATATAGTGGCTTAACGTCACCTGGGCCCTATATAGTGCAGTACTTTTCATCAGGGCCCTATATAGTGCAGTACTTGTCACCTGGGCCCAATATAGTGGCTTAACGTCACCTGGGCCCTATATAGTGGCTTAACGTCACCTGGGCCCTATATAGTGCAGTACTTTTCACCTGGGCCCTATATAGTGGCTTAACGTCACCTGGGCCCTATATAGTGGCTTAACGTCACCTGGGCCCTATATAGTGTAGTACTTTTCACCTGGGCCCTATATAGTGGCTTAACGTCACCTGGGCCCTATATAGTGGCTTAACGTCACCTGGGCCCTATATAGTGGCTTAACGTCACCTGGGCCCTATATAGTGCAGTACTTTTCACCTGGGCCCTATATAGTGGCTTAACGTCACCTGGGCCCTATATAGTGGCTTAACGTCACCTGGGCCCTATATAGTGGCTTAACGTCACCTGGGCCCTATATAGTGCAGTACTTTTCACCTGGGCCCTATATAGTGGCTTAACGTCACCTGGGCCCTATATAGTGGCTTAACGTCACCTGGGCCCTATATAGTGGCTTAACGTCACCTGGGCCCTATATAGTGGCTTAACGTCACCTGGGCCCTATATAGTGTAGTACTTTTCACCTTTTCTTTTTTACAACCAAATCTCTATTTTTGATATTAATGGCATGTTATAGATGGGTCCAGACACCTTTTAACATTTTTTTTGTACATGTTTTTGAGAAACATACCCCATGATGTCAATGTTGTGAACAGAGTTCCTCGTGGTGGCGGTGGGGTTATGGTATGGGCAGGCATAAGCTTTGCACAACGAACACAAACGCATTTTATCGATGGCAATTTGAATGCACAGAGATACCGTGAGGTGATCCTGAGGCCCATTGTTGTACCATTCATCCACCACCATCACCTCATGTTTCAGCATGATAAAGCACAGCCCCATGTCGCAAGGATCTGGACACATTTCCTGGAAGCTGAAAATGTCCCAGTTCTTCCATGGCCTGCATCCTCACCAGACATGATACTCATTGAGCATGTTCGGGATGCTCTGGATCAACGTGTATGACAGAGTGTTCCAGTTCCCGCCAATATCCAGCAACTTCACACAGCCATTGAAGAGGAGAGGGACGACATTCCACAGGCCACAATCAACAGCCTGATCAATGCTATTGAAGCTGTCACTCTGCATGAGACAAATGGTCACACCAGATACCGACTGGTTTTCTGTTCCACACCAGATACTGACTGGTTTTCTGTTCCACACCCCAACTTTTTATATTAAGGTATCTGTGACCAACAGATATATATCTGTATTCCCAGTCATGAAATCCATAGATTAGGGCCCAATGAATTTATTTCAATTGGCTGATTTCCTTGTAGGAATTTATAGGGACTACCGAGTGGCGCAGCGGTCTAAGGCACTGCATCTCAGTGCAAGAGGCATCACTACAGACCCTGGTTCATATCCAGGTTGAATCACATCCGGTCGTGATAGGGAGTCCCATAGGGCGGCGCACAATTGGTCCAGCGTCGTCCGGGTTTGGCCGGAGTAGGCCGTCATTGTAAATAAGAATTTGTTCTTTAACTGACTTGCCTAGTTAAATTAAAAAATACTCAGTAAAATCTTTGAAATTGTTGCATGTTGTTTTATATTTTGGTTCAGTGTACAGAGATCTCTGCTAAACATAGAATCAATATGTTTATCTTCTCTTCTGTGACCCCCGAAAACATCAAAATGAAGTAATTACAAACACAAACTTGCCAATGTCTTTCCAATTGTTACAAACAAACAAGGATTAAAAGATGCTTCAAATGGAAGGTCTCTCCAGTCTATAGGGAACAGGGTGCCCATAGGTCCCTCCAGTCTATAGGGAACAGGGTGCCCATACTGTAGGTCTCTCCAGTCTATAGGGAACAGGGTGGCCATACTGTAGGTCTCTCCAGTCTATAAGGAACAGGGTGCCCATAGGTCTCTCCAGTCTATAAGGAACAGGGTGCCCATACTGTAGGTCTCTCCAGTCTATAGGGAACAGGGTGCCCATACTGTAGGTCTCTCCAGTCTATAAGGAACAGGGTGCCCATAGGTCTCTCCAGTCTATAAGGAACAGGGTGCCCATACTGTAGGTCTCTCCAGTCTATAGGGAACAGGGTGCCTTTACTGTAGGTCTCTCCAGTCTGTAAGGAACAGGGTGCCCATACTGTAGGTCTATCCAGTCTATAGGGAACAGGGTGACCATAGTGGGCTGTAGGTCTCTCCAGTCTATAAGGAACAGGGTGCCCATACTGTAGGTCTCTCCAGTCTATAGGGAACAGGGTACCCATACTGTAGGTCTCTCCAGTCTATAGGAACAGGGTGCCCATACTGTAGGTCTCTCCAGTCTATAGGGAACAGGGTGCCCATACTGTAGGTCTCTCCAGTCTATAGGGAACAGGGTGCCCATACTGTAGGTCTCTCCAGTCTATAGGGAACAGGGTGCCCATACTGTAGGTCTCTCCAGCCTATAGGGAACAGGGTGCCCATAGGTATCTCCAGTCTATAAGGTACAGGGTGCCCATACTGTAGGTCTCTCCAGTCTATAGGGAACAGGGTGCCCATACTGTAGGTCTCTCAAGTCTGTAGGGAACAGGGTGCCCATACTGTAGGTCTCTCAAGTCTATAGGGAACAGGGTGCCCATACTGTAGGTCTCTCCAGTCTGTAGGGAACAGGGTGCCCATACTGTAGGTCTCTCCAGTCTATAGGGAACAGGGTGCCCATAGGTCCCTCCAGTCTATAGGGAACAGGGTGCCCATACTGTAGGTCTCTCCAGTCTATAGGGAACAGGGTGGCCATACTGTAGGTCTCTCCAGTCTATAAGGAACAGGGTGCCCATAGGTCTCTCCAGTCTATAAGGAACAGGGTGCCCATACTGTAGGTCTCTCCAGTCTATAGGGAACAGGGTGCCCATACTGTAGGTCTCTCCAGTCTATAAGGAACAGGGTGCCCATAGGTCTCTCCAGTCTATAAGGAACAGGGTGCCCATACTGTAGGTCTCTCCAGTCTATAGGGAACAGGGTGCCTTTACTGTAGGTCTCTCCAGTCTGTAAGGAACAGGGTGCCCATACTGTAGGTCTATCCAGTCTATAGGGAACAGGGTGACCATACTGTAGGTCTCTCCAGTCTATAAGGAACAGGGTGCCCATACTGTAGGTCTCTCCAGTCTATAGGGAACAGGGTACCCATACTGTAGGTCTCTCCAGTCTATAGGGAACAGGGTGCCCATACTGTAGGTCTCTCCAGTCTATAGGGAACAGGGTGCCCATACTGTAGGTCTCTCCAGTCTATAGGGAACAGGGTGCCCATACTGTAGGTCTCTCCAGTCTATAGGGAACAGGGTGCCCATACTGTAGGTCTCTCCAGCCTATAGGGAACAGGGTGCCCATAGGTATCTCCAGTCTATAAGGTACAGGGTGCCCATACTGTAGGTCTCTCCAGTCTATAGGGAACAGGGTGCCCATACTGTAGGTCTCTCAAGTCTGTAGGGAACAGGGTGCCCATACTGTAGGTCTCTCAAGTCTATAGGGAACAGGGTGCCCATACTGTAGGTCTCTCCAGTCTGTAGGGAACAGGGTGCCCATACTGTAGGTCTCTCAAGTCTATAGGGAACAGGGTGCCCATACTGTAGGTCTCTCCAGTCTGTAGGGAACAGGGTGCCCATACTGTAGGTCTCTCCAGTCTATAGGGAACAGGGTGCCCATAGGTCCCTCCAGTCTATAGGGAACAGGGTGCCCATACTGTAGGTCTCTCCAGTCTATAGGGAACAGGGTGGCCATACTGTAGGTCTCTCCAGTCTATAAGGAACAGGGTGCCCATAGGTCTCTCCAGTCTATAAGGAACAGGGTGCCCATACTGTAGGTCTCTCCAGTCTATAGGGAACAGGGTGCCCATACTGTAGGTCTCTCCAGTCTATAAGGAACAGGGTGCCCATAGGTCTCTCCAGTCTATAAGGAACAGGGTGCCCATACTGTAGGTCTCTCCAGTCTATAGGGAACAGGGTGCCTTTACTGTAGGTCTCTCCAGTCTGTAAGGAACAGGGTGCCCATACTGTAGGTCTATCCAGTCTATAGGGAACAGGGTGACCATACTGTAGGTCTCTCCAGTCTATAAGGAACAGGGTGCCCATACTGTAGGTCTCTCCAGTCTATAGGGAACAGGGTACCCATACTGTAGGTCTCTCCAGTCTATAGGGAACAGGGTGCCCATACTGTAGGTCTCTCCAGTCTATAGGGAACAGGGTGCCCATACTGTAGGTCTCTCCAGTCTATAGGGAACAGGGTGCCCATACTGTAGGTCTCTCCAGTCTATAGGGAACAGGGTGCCCATACTGTAGGTCTCTCCAGCCTATAGGGAACAGGGTGCCCATAGGTATCTCCAGTCTATAAGGTACAGGGTGCCCATACTGTAGGTCTCTCCAGTCTATAGGGAACAGGGTGCCCATACTGTAGGTCTCTCAAGTCTGTAGGGAACAGGGTGCCCATACTGTAGGTCTCTCAAGTCTATAGGGAACAGGGTGCCCATACTGTCGGTCTCTCCAGTCTGTAGGGAACAGGGTGCCCATACTGTAGGTCTCTCCAGTCTATAGGGAACAGGGTGCCCATACTGTAGGTCTCTCCAGTCTATAGGGAACAGGGTGCCCATACTGTAGGTCTCTCAAGTCTGTAGGGAACAGGGTGCCCATAGGTCTCTCCAGTCTATAAGGAACAGGGTGCCTATACTGTAGGTCTCTCAAGTCTATAGGGAACAGGGTGCCCATACTGTAGGTCTCTCCAGTCTGTAGGGAACAGGGTGCCCATACTGTAGGTCTCTCCAGTCTATAGGGAACAGGGTGCCCATACTGTAGGTCTCTCCAGTCTGTAAGGAACAGGGTGCCCATACTGTAGGTCTCTCCAGTCTATAGGGAACAGGGTGCCCATACTGTAGGTCTCTCCAGTCTATAGGGAACAGGGTGCCCATACTGTAGGTCTCTCCAGTCTATAGGGAACAGGGTGCCCATACTGTAGGTCTCTCCAGTCTATAAGGAACAGGGTGCCCACACTGTAGGTCTCTCCAGTCTATAGGGAACAGGGTGCACATACTGTAGGTCTCTCCAGTCTATAGGGAACAGGGTGCCCATACTGTAGGTCTCTCCAGTCTATAGGGAACAGGGTGCCCATACTGTAGGTCTCTCCAGTCTGTAAGGAACAGGGTGCCCATACTGTAGGTCTCTCCAGTCTATAGGGAACAGGGTGCCCATACTGTAGGTCTCTCCAGTCTATAGGGAACAGGGTGCCCATACTGTAGGTCTCTCCAGTCTATAGGGAACAGGGTGCCCATACTGTAGGTCTCTCCAGTCTATAAGGAACAGGGTGCCCACACTGTAGGTCTCTCCAGTCTATAGGGAACAGGGTGCACATACTGTAGGTCTCTCCAGTCTATAGGGAACAGGGTGCCCATACTGTAGGTCTCTCCAGTCTATAGGGAACAGGGTGCCCATACTGTAGGTCTCTCCAGTCTATAGGGAACAGGGTGCCCATACTGTAGGTCTCTCCAGTCTATAGGGAACATGGTGCCCATACTGTAGGTCTCTCCAGTCTATAGGGAACAGGGTGCCCATATCTGACAGTGCTGTGTTGGTGCACACAGTAGTCCTGAGTGTCCTGATGTTGTCTTTGTATAAAGAGTTGAGACGGTGTTTGAAGTCAGCACAGATCTTCAGGAGACGGTCCAGGCAACAATAACAGCTCAACAGACCTGGCCGTCGTTGGTTAACGCCTCACAGCCAATCACGTTTCCCCTCACCAATACCAATAGCTCCTCTGTGAGTACAGTACACTATATGAACATACTTTCGGAAAGTCGTCAGTCTTTTTCCCAAAAACATTTACGTTACAGCCTTATTCTATAATGGATTAAATAAATAAAAAATCTCATCAATCTACACACAATACCTCATAGTGACATTTAAAAAATATATATATTTAAAATAAAAATATATATATTTAAAATAAAAAATAAAAATATATATATTTAAAATAAAAAATAAAAATATATATATTTAAAATAAAAAATAAAAATATATATATTTAAAATAAAAAAAGTCACCTTATTGTTGTAAGTATTCTGTCCGTTTGCTATGAGACCTGAAATGGAGCTCAGGTGCATCATGTTTCCATTGATCATCCTTGAGATGTTTCTACAACTTGATTGGAGTCCACCTGTGGTAAATTCAATTGATTGGAAAGGCACACACCGGTCTATATAAGGTCACACAGTGCATGTCAGAGCAAAAGCCAAGCCATGAGGTCGAAGGAATTGTCCATAGAGCTCCGAGACAGGATTGTGTCGAGGCACAGATCTGGGGAAGTGTACCAAAACATTTCTGCAGTATTGAAGGTCTCCAAGAGCACAGTGGCCTCCATCATTCTTAAATGGAAGATGTTTGGAACCACCAAGAATCTTCCTAGAGCTGGCCGCTCGGCCAAACTGAGCAATCGGGGCCTTTGTCAGGGAGGTGTCCAAGAACCCAATGGTCACTATCAGAGTTCCTCTGTGGAGATGGGAGAACTTTCCAGAAGGACAACCATCTCTGCAGCACTCCACCAATCAGGTCTTTATGTTAGAGTGGCCAGACAGAAGCCATTCCTCAGTAAAAGGCACATGACAGCCCGCTTGGAGTTTGCCAAAACACACCTAAAGACATTCAGACCATGATAAACAAGATTCTCTGGTCTGATGAAACCAAGATTGAACTCGTTGGCCTGAATTTCAAGCATCACGTCTGGAGGAAACCTGGCACCATCCCTACGGTGAAGCATGGTGGTGGCAGCATCATGCTGTGGGGATGTTTTTCAGAGGCAGGAACTGGGAGACTAGTCAGGATCGAGGGAAAGATGAACGGAGCAAAGTACAGAGATCCTTGATGAAACCCTGCTCCAGAGCGCTCAGCACCTCAGACTGGGGTGAAGGTTCACCTTCCAATATTACAACAACCCTAAGCACATTGGCAAGACAACACAGGAGTGGCTTCGGGACAAGTCTCTGAATGTCCTTGACTGGCCCAGCCAGAGCCCGGACTTGAACCCGATCGAACATCTCTGGAGAGACCTGAAAATAGCTGTGCAGCGATGCTCCCATCCAACCTGACAGAGCTTGAGAGGATCTGCAGAGAAGAATGGAAGAAACTCCCCAAATACAGGTGTGCCAAGCTTGTAGCGTCATACCCAAGAAGACTCATGGCTGTAATCGCTGCCCAAGGTGCTTCAACAAAGTACTGAGTAAAGGTTCTGAATATTTATGTAATATTTCAGTGTTATTTTTAATACATTTGCAAAAATGTATAAAAACCTGTTTTGTCATTATAGTGTATTGTGGGTAGAGTAATCCATTTTAGAATCAGGCTGTAACGTAACAAAATGTGGAAAAAGTGGAGGGGTCTGAATACTTTCCGAATGCACTACACACACACACACACACACACACACACACACACACACACACACACACACACACACACACACACACATTTCCCTGACTCTCTCACTCTGGTCTCTCGCTCTCTCATCTCTTATCCTTGTGTGTCTTACAGGAGACGGAGGTTGTTCTAGAGAACCCAGCAGATGTCCCAGTGTATGTCCAGATCCTTCCTCTGGCTCTCTACCCGAACCCCTCCGTGTTTGCTGGGAAACTCAGCGACAGGTATGAAGTGGCACCTAGCTGCCTGGTGGTGCACACCGTGTGGCTCTGACACAGTACATGAATTAGATATCAGCTATCTGAGCAACCACCTCTCACAACCTCAGGCCTTTCTGTCGCTGCGTACTCAACACATTTTAGGTTGGAAATAAAGGAGGACGCTCACTGACTCTTATCTCTTTCCAGCTTCCCACTGGGAAAGTTGTCCAACATCGACACAAAATCACTGGAATTTCAGGTCAACAGAAACCTAGTAAGTAGTGCAGAATAGTACTTGAGTTCTCTGTGACCCTGTTGTACAGTACTACCAGTGTTACCTAACTGAAACAACATTTATAGCCAATTACAAGTCATTTATTGAAGAATTGTAAGAATTTTCAGTTGCAGTTTGTTTGCCTTAGTTTGTATGTATGTGTGTCTCTGTGTGTCTCTGTCCTCTCTGACTGCTCTGTGTGTCTCTGTCCTCTCTGTGTGTCTCTGTCCTCTCTGTTTGTCTCTGTCCTCTCTGTTTGTCTCTGTCCTCTCTGTTTGTCTCTGTCCTCTCTGTGTGTCTCTGTCCTCTCTGTGTGTCTCTGTCCTCTCTGACTGCTCTGTGTCTCTGTCCTCTCTGTGTGTCTCTGTCCTCTCTGTGTGTCTCTGTCCTCTCTGTGTGTCTCTGTCCTCTCTGTGTGTCTCTGTCCTCTCTGTTTGTCTCTGTCCTCTCTGTCCTCTCTGTGTGTCTCAGTCCTCTCTGTGTCTCTGTCCTCTCTGTGTGTCTCTGTCCTCTCTGACTGCTCTGTGTGTCTGTCCTCTCTGTGTGTCTCTGTCCTCTCTGTGTGTCTCTGTCCTCTCTGACTGCTCTGTGTGTCTGTCCTCTCTGTGTGTCTCTGTCCTCTCTGTGTATCTCTGTCCTCTCTGACTGCTCTGTGTGTCTCTGTCCTCTCTGACTGCTCTGTGTGTCTCTGTCCTCTCTGACTGCTCTGTGTGTCTGTCCTCTCTGTGTGTCTCTGTCCTCTCTGTGTGTCTCTGTCCTCTCTGACTGCTCTGTGTGTCTGTCCTCTCTGTGTGTCTCTGTCCTCTCTGTGTATCTCTGTCCTCTCTGACTGCTCTGTGTGTCTCTGTCCTCTCTGACTGCTCTGTGTGTCTCTGTCCTCTCTGAGTGTCTCTGTCCTCTCTGTCCTCTCTGTGTGTTTCTGTCCTCTCTGACTGCTCTGTGTGTCTCTGTCCTCTCTGTCCTCTCTGTGTGTCTCTGTCCTCTCTGTGTGTCTCTGTCCTCTCTGACTGCTCTGTGTGTCTCTGTCCTCTCTGTCCTCTCTGTGTGTCTCTGTCCTCTCTGTGTGTCTCTGTCCTCTCTGTGTGTCTCTGTCCTCTCTGTGTGTCTCTGTCCTCTCTGTCTGCTCTGTGTTCCTCTGTCCTCTCTGTGTGTCTCTGTCCTCTCTGACTGCTCTGTGTGTGTCTGTCCTCTCTGTGTGTCTGTCCTCTCTGTGTGTCTGTCCTCTCTGTGTGTCTGTCCTCTCTGTGTGTCTGTCTTCTCTGTGTCTCTGTCCTCTCTGTGTGTCTCTGTCCTCTCTGTGTGTCTCTGTGTGTCTGTCCTCTGACTGCTCTGTGTGTCTCTGTCCTATCTGTCCTCTCTGTGTGTCTCTGTCCTCTCTGTGTGTCTCTGTCCTCTCTGTGTGTCTCTGTCCTCTCTGACTGCTCTGTGTGTCTGTCCTCTCTGTGTGTCTCTGTCCTCTCTGTCTGCTCTGTGTGTCTCTGTCCTCTCTGTGTGTCTCTGTCCTCTCTGTGTGTCTCTGTCCTCTCTGACTGCTCTGTGTGTCTGTCCTCTCTGTGTGTCTCTGTCCTCTCTGTGTGTCTCTGTCCTCTCTGTGTGTCTCTGTCCTCTCTGTCCTCTCTGTGTGTCTCTGTCCTCTCTGTGTGTCTCTGTCCTCTCTGTCCTCTCTGACTGCTCTGTCCTCTCTGTCCTCTCCCAGTCGTCTGTAATGAAGGGAAGCTCAGGGTTTGTGGAGGGCTCGACCAGACCGTTTGTCTACAACGTGCTCCTGCAGCCTGGAGAGGTCAAGTCCTTCAGCCTGAGGTTCAGTCCTTCTAGCAGCCACTCTGTCTCCTCCCTGCTCATAGTCAGGTGGGTCAGTGGTGTTGAGTATTACCCCCCCATCCCTACACTGTGTCATATTCAGAGTATTACCCCCCCCCCATCCCTACACTGTGTCATATTCAGAGTATTACCCCCCATCCCTACACTGTGTCATATTCTCCCTACACTGTGTCATATTCAGAGTATTACCCCCCCCATCCCTACACTGTGTCATATTCAGAGTATTACCCCCCCCATCCCTACACTGTGTCATATTCAGAGTATTACCCCCCCATCCCTACACTGTGTCATATTCAGAGTATTACCCCCCATCCCTACACTGTGTCATATTCAGAGTATTACCCCCCCCATCCCTACACTGTGTCATATTCAGAGTATTACCCCCCCCCCATCCCTACACTGTGTCATATTCAGAGTATTACCCCCCCATCCCTACACTGTGTCATATTCAGAGTATTACCCCCCCATCCCTACACTGTGTCATATTCAGAGTATTACCCCCCCATCCCTACACTGTGTCATATTCAGAGTATTACCCCCCCCATCCCTACACTGTGTCATATTCAGAGTATAACCCCCCATCCCTACACTGTGTCATATTCAGAGTATTACCCCCCCCCATCCCTACACTGTGTCATATTCAGAGTATTACCCCCCATCCCTACACTGTGTCATATTCAGAGTGTGTCATATTCAAGTACCCCTACACCCCCCCATCCCTACACTGTGTCATATTCAGAGTATTACCCCCCATCCCTACACTGTGTCATATTCAGAGTATTACCCCCCCATCCCTACACTGTGTCATATTCAGAGTATTACCCCCCCATCCCTACACTGTGTCATATTCAGAGTATTACCCCCCATCCCTACACTGTGTCATATTCAGAGTATTACCCCCCCATCCCTACACTGTGTCATATTCAGAGTATTACCCCCCCATCCCTACACTGTGTCATATTCAGAGTATTACCCCCCCATCCCTACACTGTGTCATATTCAGAGTATTACCATCCCCCCCCATCCCTACACTGTGTCATATTCAGAGTATTACCCCCCATCCCTACACTGTGTCATATTCAGAGTATTACCCCCCCCCCATCCCTACACTGTGTCATATTCAGAGTATTACCCCCCCCCCATCCCTACACTGTGTCATATTCAGAGTATTACCCCCCATCCCTACACTGTGTCATATTCAGAGTATTACCCCCCCATCCCTACACTGTGTCATATTCAGAGTATTACCCCCCCCCCCCATCCCTACACTGTGTCATATTCAGAGTATTACCCCCCCCCCCCCATCCCTACACTGTGTCATATTCAGAGTATTACCCCCCCCATCCCTACACTGTGTCATCCCCCCCCCCCCCCCATCCCTACACTGTGTCATATTCAGAGTATTACCCCCCCCATCCCTACACTGTGTCATATTCAGAGTATTACCCCCCATCCCTACACTGTGTCATATTCAGAGTATTACCCCCCCCCATCCCTACACTGTGTCATATTCAGAGTATTACCCCCCCCATCCCTACACTGTGTCATATTCAGAGTATTACCCCCCCCATCCCTACACTGTGTCATATTCAGAGTATTACCCCCCCCCCATCCCTACACTGTGTCATATTCAGAGTATTACCCCCATCCCTACACTGTGTCATATTCAGAGTATTACCCCCCCCATCCCTACACTGTGTCATATTCAGAGTATTACCCCCCCATCCCTACACTGTGTCATATTCAGAGTATTACCCCCCATCCCTACACTGTGTCATATTCAGAGTATTACCCCCCCCCCATCCCTACACTGTGTCATATTCAGAGTATTACCCCCCCCCATCCCTACACTGTGTCATATTCAGAGTATTACCCCCCATCCCTACACTGTGTCATATTCAGAGTATTACCCCCCATCCCTACACTGTGTCATATTCAGAGTATTACCCCCCTACACTGTGTCATATTCCCTATCCCTACACTGTGTCATATTCAGAGTATTACCCCCCATCCCTACACTGTGTCATATTCAGAGTATTACCCCCCCCATCCCTACACTGTGTCATATTCAGAGTATTACCCCCCCCCATCCCTACACTGTGTCATATTCAGAGTATTACCCCCCCATCCCTACACTGTGTCATATTCAGAGTATTACCCCCCCCATCCCTACACTGTGTCATATTCAGAGTATTACCCCCCCATCCCTACACTGTGTCATATTCAGAGTATTACCCCCCCCCATCCCTACACTGTGTCATATTCACTGTGTCATATTCAGAGTATTACCCCCCCATCCCTACACTGTGTCATATTCAGAGTATTACCTACACTGTGTCATATTCAGAGTATTACCCCCCATCCCTACACTGTGTCATATTCAGAGTATTACCCCCCCATCCCTACACTGTGTCATATTCAGAGTATTACCCCCCCCCCATCCCTACACTGTGTCATATTCAGAGTATTACCCCCCCATCCCTACACTGTGTCATATTCAGAGTATTACCCCCCCATCCCTACACTGTGTCATATTCAGAGTATTACCCCCCCCCCATCCCTACACTGTGTCATATTCAGAGTATTACCCCCCCCCCCCATCCCTACACTGTGTCATATTCAGAGTATTACCCCCCATCCCTACACTGTGTCATATTCAGAGTATTACCCCCCCATCCCTACACTGTGTCATATTCAGAGTATTACCCCCCATCCCTACACTGTGTCATATTCAGAGTATTACCCCCCCATCCCTACACTGTGTCATATTCAGAGTATTACCCCCCCATCCCTACACTGTGTCATATTCAGAGTATTACCCCCCCCCATCCCTACACTGTGTCATATTCAGAGTATTACCCCCCCATCCCTACACTGTGTCATATTCAGAGTATTACCCCCTACACTGTGTCATATTCATCCCCCATCCCTACACTGTGTCATATTCAGAGTATTACCCCCCATCCCTACACTGTGTCATATTCAGAGTATTACCCCCCCCCCCATCCCTACACTGTGTCATATTCAGAGTATTACCCCCCCATCCCTACACTGTGTCATATTCAGAGTATTACCCCCCCCATCCCTACACTGTGTCATATTCATCCCCCCCCCCCATCCCTACACTGTGTCATATTCAGAGTATTACCCCCCATCCCTACACTGTGTCATATTCAGAGTATTACCCCCCCCATCCCTACACTGTGTATTCAGAGTTTACCCCCCCCCCCATCCCTACACTGTGTCATATTCAGAGTATTACCCCCCCCATCCCTACACTGTGTCATATTCAGAGTATTACCCCCCCCCCCCATCCCTACACTGTGTCATATTCAGAGTATTACCCCCCCCATCCCTACACTGTGTCATATTCAGAGTATTACCCCCCCATCCCTACACTGTGTCATATTCAGAGTATTACCCCCCCATCCCTACACTGTGTCATATTCAGAGTATTACCCCCCCCCCCCCATCCCTACACTGTGTCATATTCAGAGTATTACCCCCCCCCCATCCCTACACTGTGTCATATTCAGAGTATTACCCCCCCATCCCTACACTGTGTCATATTCAGAGTATTACCCCCATCCCTACACTGTGTCATATTCAGAGTATTACCCCCCCATCCCTACACTGTGTCATATTCAGAGTATTACCCCCATCCCTACACTGTGTCATATTCAGAGTATTACCCCCCCCCCCCATCCCTACACTGTGTCATATTCAGAGTATTACCCCCCCATCCCTACACTGTGTCATATTCCCCCCCCCATCCCTACACTGTGTCATATTCAGAGTATTACCCCCCCATCCCTACACTGTGTCATATTCAGAGTATTACCCCCCCCATCCCTACACTGTGTCATATTCAGAGTATTACCCCCCCATCCCTACACTGTGTCATATTCAGAGTATTACCCCCCCATCCCTACACTGTGTCATATTCAGAGTATTACCCCCCCCCCCATCCCTACACTGTGTCATATTCAGAGTATTACCCCCCCATCCCTACACTGTGTCATATTCAGAGTATTACCCCCCCCCATCCCTACACTGTGTCATATTCAGAGTATTACCCCCATCCCTACACTGTGTCATATTCAGAGTATTACCCCCATCCCTACACTGTGTCATATTCAGAGTATTACCCCCCCCTACACTGTGTCATCCCTACACTGTGTCATATTCAGAGTATTACCCCCCCCCATCCCTACACTGTGTCATATTCAGAGTATTACCCCCCCCATCCCTACACTGTGTCATATTCAGAGTCCCTATTATATTCCCCCCCATCCCTACACTGTGTCATATTCAGAGTATTACCCCCCATCCCTACACTGTGTCATATTCAGAGTATTACCCCCCCCCCATCCCTACACTGTGTCATATTCAGAGTATTACCCCCCCATCCCTACACTGTGTCATATTCAGAGTATTACCCCCCCATCCCTACACTGTGTCATATTCAGAGTATTACCCCCCCATCCCTACACTGTGTCATATTCAGAGTATTACCCCCCATCCCTACACTGTGTCATATTCAGAGTATTACCCCCCCATCCCTACACTGTGTCATATTCAGAGTATTACCCCCCCATCCCTACACTGTGTCATATTCAGAGTATTACCCCCCCCCCCCATCCCTACACTGTGTCATATTCAGAGTATTACCCCCCCCATCCCTACACTGTGTCATATTCAGAGTATTACCCCCATCCCTACACTGTGTCATATTCAGAGTATTACCCCCCCATCCCTACACTGTGTCATATTCAGAGTATTACCCCCCCCCCATCCCTACACTGTGTCATATTCAGAGTATTACCCCCCATCCCTACACTGTGTCATATTCAGAGTATTACCCCCCCATCCCTACACTGTGTCATATTCAGAGTATTACCCCCCATCCCTCCCATATTCAGAGTATTACCCCCCCATCCCTACACTGTGTCATATTCAGAGTATTACCCCCCCATCCCTACACTGTGTCATATTCAGAGTATTACCCCCCCCATCCCTACACTGTGTCATATTCAGAGTATTACCCCCCCATCCCTACACTGTGTCATATTCAGAGTATTACCCCCCCCATCCCTACACTGTGTCATATTCAGAGTATTACCCCCCCCCCATCCCTACACTGTGTCATATTCAGAGTATTACCCCCCCCATCCCTACACTGTGTCATATTCAGAGTATTACCCCCCCTACATCCCTACACTGTGTCATATTCAGAGTATTACCCCCCCATCCCTACACTGTGTCATATTCAGAGTATTACCCCCATCCCCACTGTGTCATATTCCCCCCATCCCTACACTGTGTCATATTCAGAGTATTACCCCCCCATCCCTACACTGTGTCATATTCAGAGTATTACCCCCCCCCCCATCCCTACACTGTGTCATATTCAGAGTATTACCCCCCATCCCTACACTGTGTCATATTCAGAGTATTACCCCCCCCATCCCTACACTGTGTCATATTCAGAGTATTACCCCCATCCCCCCCCCCCCATCCCTACACTGTGTCATATTCAGAGCATTACCCCCCCCATCCCTACACTGTGTCATATTCAGAGTATTACCCCCCCATCCCTACACTGTGTCATATTCAGAGTATTACCCCCCCATCCCTACACTGTGTCATATTCAGAGTATTACCCCCATCCCTACACTGTGTCATATTCAGAGTATTACCCCCCATCCCTACACTGTGTCATATTCAGAGTACCCCCCATCCCTACACTGTGTCATATTCAGAGTATTACCCCCATCCCTACACTGTGTCATATTCATCCCCCATACACTGTGTCATATTCAGAGTATTACCCCCCCATCCCTACACTGTGTCATATTCAGAGTATTACCCCCCCCATCCCTACACTGTGTCATATTCAGAGTATTACCCCCCCATCCCTACACTGTGTCATATTCAGAGTATTACCCCCCATCCCTACACTGTGTCATATTCAGAGTATTACCCCCCCCCCATCCCTACACTGTGTCATATTCAGAGTATTACCCCCCATCCCTACACTGTGTCATATTCAGAGTATTACCCCCCCCATCCCTACACTGTGTCATATTCAGAGTATTACCCCCCATCCCTACACTGTGTCATATTCAGAGTATTACCCCCCCCATCCCTACACTGTGTCATATTCAGAGTATTACCCCCCCATCCCTACACTGTGTCATATTCAGAGTATTACCCCCCCATCCCTACACTGTGTCATATTCAGAGTATTACCCCCCCCCCATCCCTACACTGTGTCATATTCAGAGTATTACCCCCCCCATCCCTACACTGTGTCATATTCAGAGTATTACCCCCCATCCCCCCCAGAGTATTACCCCCATCCCTACACTGTGTCATATTCAGAGTATTACCCCCCCATCCCTACACTGTGTCATATTCAGAGTATTACCCCCCCATCCCTACACTGTGTCATATTCAGAGTATTACCCCCCCCATCCCTACACTGTGTCATATTCAGAGTATTACCCCCCCCATCCCTACACTGTGTCATATTCAGTGTCATATTCAGTATTACCCCCCCCATCCCTACACTGTGTCATATTCAGAGTATTACCCCCCCATCCCTACACTGTGTCATATTCAGAGTATTACCCCCCATCCCTACACTGTGTCATATTCAGAGTATTACCCCCCCCATCCCTACACTGTGTCATATTCAGAGTATTACCCCCCATCCCTACACTGTGTCATATTCAGAGTATTACCCCCCCCCCCATCCCTACACTGTGTCATATTCAGAGTATTACCCCCCCATCCCTACACTGTGTCATATTCAGAGTATTACCCCCCCCCCATCCCTACACTGTGTCATATTCAGAGTATTACCCCCCCCATCCCTACACTGTGTCATATTCAGAGTATTACCCCCCCCCCCTACACTGTGTCATCCCTACACTGTGTCATATTCAGAGTATTACCCCCCCATCCCTACACTGTGTCATATTCAGAGTATTACCCCCCATCCCTACACTGTGTCATATTCAGAGTATTACCCCCCCATCCCTACACTGTGTCATATTCAGAGTATTACCCCCCCCCATCCCTACACTGTGTCATATTCAGAGTATTACCCCCATCCCTACACTGTGTCATATTCAGAGTATTACCCCCCCATCCCTACACTGTGTCATATTCAGAGTATTACCCCCCCATCCCTACACTGTGTCATATTCAGAGTATTACCCCCATCCCTACACTGTGTCATATTCAGAGTATTACCCCCCCATCCCTACACTGTGTCATATTCAGAGTATTACCCCCATCCCTACACTGTGTCATATTCAGAGTATTACCCCCCCCCCATCCCTACACTGTGTCATATTCAGAGTATTACCCCCCCATCCCTACACTGTGTCATATTCAGAGTATTACCCCCCCATCCCTACACTGTGTCATATTCAGAGTATTACCCCCCCCATCCCTATACTGTGTCATATTCAGAGTATTACCCCCCCCCATCCCTACACTGTGTCATATTCAGAGTATTACCCCCCATCCCTACACTGTGTCATATTCAGAGTATTACCCCCATCCCTACACTGTGTCATATTCAGAGTATTACCCCCCCCATCCCTACACTGTGTCATATTCAGAGTATTACCCCCCATCCCTACACTGTGTCATATTCAGAGTATTACCCCCCCACCATCCCTACACTGTGTCATATTCAGAGTATTACCCCCCCATCCCTACACTGTGTCATATTCAGAGTATTACCCCCCCATCCCTACACTGTGTCATATTCAGAGTATTACCCCCCCATCCCTACACTGTGTCATATTCAGAGTATTACCCCCCCCTATCCCTACACTGTGTCATATTCAGAGTATTACCCCCATCCCTACACTGTGTCATAGAGTATTACATCCCTACACTGTCATATTCAGAGTATTACCCCCCCCCATCCCTACACTGTGTCATATTCAGAGTATTACCCCCCCATCCCTACACTGTGTCATATTCAGAGTATTACCCCCCCCCCATCCCTACACTGTGTCATATTCAGAGTATTACCCCCCCCCATCCCTACACTGTGTCATATTCAGAGTATTACCCCATCCCTACACTGTGTCATATTCAGAGTATTACCCCCCCATCCCTACACTGTGTCATATTCAGAGTATTACCCCCCCATCCCTACACTGTGTCATATTCAGAGTATTACCCCCCATCCCTACACTGTGTCATATTCAGAGTATTACCCCCCCCATCCCTACACTGTGTCATATTCAGAGTATTACCCCCCCCCCATCCCTACACTGTGTCATATTCAGAGTATTACCCCCCATCCCTACACTGTGTCATATTCAGAGTATTACCCCCCTACATCCCTACACTGTGTCATATTCAGAGTATTACCCCCCCATCCCTACACTGTGTCATATTCAGAGTATTACCCCCATCCCTACACTGTGTCATATTCAGAGTATTACCCCCCATCCCTACACTGTGTCATATTCAGAGTATTACCCCCATCCCTACACTGTGTCATATTCAGAGTATTACCCCCATCCCTATACTGTGTCATATTCAGAGTTTTACCCCCCATCCCTACACTGTGTCATATTCAGAGTATTACCCCCCCATCCCTACACTGTGTCATATTCAGAGTATTACCCCCCATCCCTACACTGTGTCATATTCAGAGTATTACCCCCCCATCCCTACACTGTGTCATATTCAGAGTATTACCCCCCCATCCCTACACTGTGTCATATTCAGAGTATTACCCCCCCCATCCCTATACTGTGTCATATTCAGAGTTTTACCCCCCCATCCCTACACTGTGTCATATTCAGAGTATTACCCCCCCCATCCCTACACTGTGTCATATTCAGAGTATTACCCCCCCCCATCCCTACACTGTGTCATATTCAGAGTATTACCCCCATCCCTACACTGTGTCATATTCAGAGTATTACCCCCCCATCCCTACACTGTGTCATATTCAGAGTATTACCCCCCCATCCCTACACTGTGTCATATTCAGAGTATTACCCCCCATCCCTACACTGTGTCATATTCAGAGTTTTACCCCCCATCCCTACACTGTGTCATATTCAGAGTATTACCCCCCATCCCTACACTGTGTCATATTCAGAGTATTACCCCCCATCCCTACACTGTGTCATATTCAGAGTATTACCCCCCCCATCCCTACACTGTGTCATATTCAGAGTATTACCCCCCCCCCCCCATCCCTACACTGTGTCATATTCAGAGTATTACCCCCCATCCCTATACTGTGTCATATTCAGAGTTTTACCCCCCATCCCTACACTGTGTCATATTCAGAGTATTACCCCCCATCCCTACACTGTGTCATATTCAGAGTTTTACCCCCCATCCCTACACTGTGTCATATTCAGAGTATTACCCCCCCATCCCTATACTGTGTCATATTCAGAGTTTTACCCCCCCATCCCTACACTGTGTCATATTCAGAGTTTTACCCCCATCCCTACACTGTGTCATATTCAGAGTATTACCCCCCCCCCATCCCTACACTGTGTCATATTCAGAGTATTACCCCCCCCATCCCTACACTGTGTCATATTCAGAGTATTACCCCCCCCATCCCTACACTGTGTCATATTCAGAGTATTACCCCCCCATATTCAGAGTATTACCCCCCCCCCCATCCCTACACTGTCATATTCAGAGTGAACCCCCCCCCCTGTCTGCTGTTGTAAATGAATTGATAGTGATTATTGTACTTTTTGATGTCAAGACTAGTTTGGCCGTCGTAGAGCCATGGCACAGTAGCTCGCTGTACTCTGTGTTGTTGCTAGTTGTATTTTAGGAATAAGTTGACCCACTGTGTTGTCTTGTATTACAGGAACAACCTGACTGTGATAGATGTGATCGTGGTTCAGGCCAGGGAACCACGGGAAGCCTGCAGGTAGCTGGGAAACTCCCTGGACCAGACAGCTCCCTTCGCTTCCAAATGACGGAGGCGTTGCTGAAGGACTGCACAGAGAGTGAGTTACAGGGCCCAGTGGGTCGTTCCATCTCCTTTCAGCGGCCATGACACCCACCGTTCAGTTTGGGCTGAAATACTTTCTGTACTTAAAATCAGATTAACGTTCCTGCTGCATTGTTTTGTTGAATTATAATTTGATCTCTGAGAAATTAAGCTAATTGATTGCACCCAAATTGCACTTTTTATTTTATTTATAGAATTCATATAATATTCAATAAATATAGTTTTTAACTTCTTATTTGTAGTTAACTTTTTTAACTCCAAAGAAATAGAAGTCCCCACACCAACAACGACTATACCTGCTATTAGTTGATATCTTTATTCAAGTATCGTGGTGGCAG
Source organism: Oncorhynchus masou masou (assembly GCF_036934945.1). NCBI lineage: Eukaryota > Metazoa > Chordata > Actinopteri > Salmoniformes > Salmonidae > Oncorhynchus > Oncorhynchus masou. The sequence goes on from NC_088242.1 coordinate 102,599,747, forward strand.
CATCATGTTATGGGTATTCTTATCACCGGCAGGGACTGGTGAGGTTGTCAGGATCAAAAGAAATATGAAAGGAGCAAAGCCCAAGTAACAGAGGAAAACCGGCCTCAGTCTTCTGAATACCTCATCCTGGGATAGTTTTATTTTTCATTTGGACAATTCCACACATTGTAATGTCAAATACTCACCAGAATGGCTTTCCAATAGCTGTTAAAGTGTTCCCGAGGGGTACACTTTAAATCTGCTTGAAAAATCTAAGAAGGTTTGGATATTACAGTCCATCAATGATTCCCAACCGCATTTACTGAACTTTTGCAATTTTGACAAAAACAATGGATATGTTTTTACCTTAAGAGTTGTGCAGAGTTGGTAGAGTCTTTTTCAAAATTAACTCTGGTTGTGTGAATATCCCCACGTATTAACTCTGGGGGTGTGAAGACCGCCACGTATTAACTCTGGGGTGTGAAGACCACCACGTATTAACTCTGGGGGTGTGAAGACCGCCACGTATTAACTCTGGGGGTGTGAAGACCGCCACGTATTAACTCTGGGGTGTGAAGACCACCACGTATTAACTCTGGGGGTGTGAAGACCACCACGTATTAACTCTGGGGGTGTGAAGACATACACAATCAAGAGATCTTTGTTTTGGATTTGTTATTAATTTAGAATATGTTCTATACCTTTTCTTACAATTTGTAAAGCCGTTCAGGGCCCCGTGCGAAGCCGTGCAGGGCCCCGTGCGAAGCCGTGCAGGGCCCCGTGCGAAGCCGTGCAGGGCCCCGTGCGAAGCCGTGCAGGGCCCCGTGCGAAGCCGTTCAGGGCCCCGTGCGAAGCCGTTCAGGGCCCCGTGCGAAGGCCGTACAGGGCCCCGTGCGAAGCCGTACAGGGCCCCGTGCGAAGCCGTACAGGGCCCCGTGTAGACTCTCACTAGACTCTGTATATTACCTTTAACTTCTCAAAGACAGCACCGCCAGTGACTTACCCTTTACCCAGTTCACGGCCTCGTCACTATGTCCCAGTCGAAAACTAGGGAAGTGCGATTCCCTGTTGGAGTTGGTGCAGACTGATAAGGCACAGTATCCCTTCGGGATAATGCTGCCACTGCTAATCATGCTTTCAATCATGTTCAAAACCCTGCCTCACCAATGCACTATCAAGTCTCCATTTTAAACCAATGTCACTCTTTAACACGTCTCTGCAGAGATCAACGAGCCCAAGTCCACTCTGAGAAGAACCTTCAGGGTGGAGAACGCTGGTCTACTCCCCTTGTATATCCGCTCTGCAGAGATCAACGGCCAGCCCTGCCAAGGATACGGATTCAAAGTTCTCAACTGTCAGCAATTTACACTTAAACCAAACGCTTCTGAAGACCTTGTGATACTGTAAGTTCAGCCAATTGTTTGTAAAAATCACAGTAGCTGTTTAGTAGTTTTGCTTACTCACATATCATTCACCATTCACTTACTGATAAGACACATTACAGTGTCCATCAGAGGCCAAGTGGCGACAGGATGGGCTTATCCGTCATTCTATGGTGCAGAAATGGATTCCTGTAACAAAATGTCTTTAATAGCTTCTAACGCAAATTAATCACATTCATTTGACGGTGTCTTGTAATGTGAAATATAGCTGAGGGGAGGAGCTGTAGTCTACGGAACTCAGAGGAGCTCTAGTCTACGGAACTGAGAGGAGCCGTAGTCTACTCAAACTGAGAGGAGCTCTAGTCTACTGAACTGAGAGGAGCTCTAGTCTACGGAACTGAGAGGAGCTCTAGTCTACGGAACTGAGAGGAGCTCTAGTCTACTGAACTGAGAGGAGCTCTAGTCTACTGAACTGAGAGGAGCTCTAGTCTACGGAACTGAGAGGAGCTCTAGTCTACTGAACTGAGAGGAGCTCTAGTCTACTGAACTGAGAGGAGCTCTAGTCTACTGAACTGAGAGGAGCTCTAGTCTACTGAACTGAGAGGAGCTCTAGTCTACTGAACTGAGAGGAGCTCTAGTCTACTGAACTGAGAGGAGCTCTAGTCTACGGAACTGAGAGGAGCTGTAGTCTACGGAACTGAGAGGAGCTCTAGTCTACTGAACTGAGAGGAGCTCTAGTCTACTGAACTGAGAGGAGCTCTAGTCTACTGAACTGAGAGGAGCTCTAGTCTGCTGAACCGAGAGGAGCTGTAGTCTACTGAACTGAGAGGAGCTCTAGTCTACTGAACTGAGAGGAGCTCTAGTCTACTGAACTGAGAGGAGCTCTAGTCTGCGGAACCGAGAGGCGCTCTAGTCTACGGAACCGAGAGGCGCTCTAGTCTACGGAACCGAGAGGCGCTCTAGTCTACGGAACCGAGAGGCGCTCTAGTCTACGGAACCGAGAGGGAGCTCTAGTCTACGGAACCGAGAGGCGCTCTAGTCTACGGAACCGAGAGGCGCTGTAGTCTACGGAACCGAGAGGCGCTGTAGTCTACGGAACCGAGAGGCGCTGTAGTCTACGGAACCGAGAGGCGCTGTAGTCTACGGAACCGAGAGGCGCTGTAGTCTACGGAACCGAGAGGCGCTCTAGTCTACTGAACCGAGAGGAGCTCTAGTCTACTGAACCGAGAGGAGCTGTAATTTACGGAACCGAGAGGAGCTCTAGTCTACTGAACCGAGAGGAGCTCTAGTCTACTGAACCGAGAGGAGCTGTAGTCTACGGAACCGAGAGGAGCTGTAGTCTACTGAACTGAGAGGAGCTCTAGTCTACTGAACTGAGAGGAGCTCTAGTCTACGGAACTGAGAGGAGCTCTAGTCTACTGAACTGAGAGGAGCTCTAGTCTACGGAACTGAGAGGAGCTCTAGTCTACGGAACTGAGAGGAGCTCTAGTCTACGGAACCGAGAGGCGCTCTAGTCTGCGGAACCGAAAGGCGCTCTAGTCTACCGAACTGAAATGGGTCAAAAGATGATTAGAGGCCTTGTAACCAGCCACTGAGCAAACGCCAGCAGTCAGACGTGTGTTCTCGCGTCCTCACAGCTCTATTAACACGGGTCTTCAGCCACACGCTGTGTGTTTCCTGTCTTACTGAGGATGAATGTGCTCCTTGTTCCTCTGTGCTGCTTGTCGCTCCTCTTCACCTCTCCCCTCTAGCCTCTAAAGAGACTCAACATGAACTCTGCTGGCTCATGACTAACAGCTTTACAATGTGGAGGTGTTTGTGTTGGCCACTTCATTTGACAAACAACACAATTGCACCCTGGTCAGTTGGTTTGCTATAAACGGCTGTAAATTTCACAGAGGGACTCTTTTTAAATGTTTCTGCTATTAAGATGCATTGATAAACTAACCTAAGTACCCAATTGTACAATAATGCCCTGCTGATAAATTATCTAGGTACTTATTGTAGGCACATGAATTATTGTGAGAGTCTTGTTGTGGTTCACAGATGTCAGCAAGCCATTCTCTATCTTATTGTGCTGCAGTATCACACCAAATGTAATTTAACCTGCACAGGAAAAAGGGTTAGGGTTAACCAGCACAGGAAAAAGGGTTAGGGTTAACCAGCACAGGAAAAAGGGTTAGGGTTAACCAGCACAGGAAAAAGGGTTAGGGTTAACCAGCACAGGAAAAAGGGGTAGGGTTAACCTGCACAGGAAAAAGGGTTAGGGTTAACCAGCACAGGAAAAAGGGTTAGGGTTAACCAGCACAGGAAAAAGGGTTAGGGTTAACCAGCACAGGAAAAAGGGTTAGGGTTAACCTGCACAGGAAAAAGGGTTAGGGTTAAGCAGCACAGGAAAAAGGGTTAGGGTTAACCAGCACAGGAAAAAGGGTTAGGGTTAACCAGCACAGGAAAAAGGGGTAGGGTTAACCAGCACAGGAAAAAGGGGTAGGGTTAACCTGCACAGGAAAAAGGGTTAGGGTTAGGCAGCACAGACACGAGAAGACGAGAAGCCTGTGTACTGTGTGTTTAGAGACTGTGGCAGGTTTTAACACACGTAACCTGTATGTCTGTAGCAGGTAGCCCCTATTCACTGGCTGACCGCATCTCCTTTCCTGTCTGTCTCTATCCCAGGTTTACACCGGACTTCACGTCATCCAGAGTGATCCGGGAGCTGAAGCTCGTGACGGAGGGAGGGTCAGAGTTTGTGTTTGTCCTGAACGCCTCTCTACCTTTTCACATGCTGGCCTCCTGCACAGAGACCCTCCCAGACCCTCCTGGGAGCTGGAGCTATACGTCATCGTCTCCCTCGTCATGAGGTATACTTATGTAACGACTCGCTAGGCGTGGCTAGCAGGATGGCAATGATGAGAAACAGTAACAAAGGTTCAACACACAGAGGCTTAAACCAGGCTAGACTGGAACACGAGGTCCAACACACAGAGGCTTAAACCAGGCTAGACTGGAACACGAGGTCCAACACACAGAGGCTTAAACCAGGCTAGACTGGAACACGAGGTCCAACACACAGAGGCTTAAACCAGGCAGACTGGAACATGAGGTCCAACACACAGAGGCTTAAACCAGGCTAGACTGGAACACGAGGTCCAACACACAGAGGCTTAAACCAGGCTAGACTGGAACACGAGGTCCAACACACAGAGGCTTAAACCAGGCTAGACTGGAACACGAGGTCCAACACACAGAAGCTTAAACCAGGCTAGACTGGAACACGAGGTTCAACACAGAGAAGATGAACTTAACTTAGGCTGAACTTAACCTAGAAGATTAAATAGCTGGGCTGCTATCCAGCTTACAAGGCGATTTTTGTCCTTTTCTGCAGTCGTAAGACAATGTTCGTGAGATTCCACCAAATGTCCGGTGAGCACAGCCTCCGGCGTCCGGCCAGTAGCTTCACCTGTGCTGACTAAAACAGAACCTCATGGTTATAAATGAGGCCCCAGGTGTGTTGCATTTAACGAGGGGGAGCCTGAAACCATGTCTAAAGCCTGTTGACATCTAGTGGAAGCCATAGGAACTGCAATCTGGGTTATAGCTGCGGGCATGGCACTGCAGCCTTGAAATTCTGGTTGTGGAGCGTAGCTGACGCTGATTATTTACAGACCCTTTGTATGTGACACTAAATTGAGCTCAGGTGCATCCTGTTTCCATTGATCTTCCTTGGGATGTTTATACAACTTTATTGGAGTCCACCTGTGGTAAATTCAATTGATTGGACATGATTTGGAAAGGCATGAGGTCGAGTTATCCGTAGAGCTCCGATACAGGATTGTGTATAGGCGCAATATATGTCTGCAGCATTGAAGGTCCCCAAGAACACAGTGGCCTTCATTATTCTTAAATGGAAGAAGTTTGGAACCACCAAGACTCCCCCTAGAGGTGACTGCCCAGCCAAACTGAGCAATTGGGGGAGAAGTGCCTTGGTCAGGGAGGTGACCAAGAACCCAATGGTCACTCTGACAGACCTCCAGAGTTCCTCTGTGAAGATGGGAGAACTTTCCAGAAGGACAACCTTCTCTGCAGCACTCCACCAATCAGGCCTTTATGGTAGAGTGGCCAGACGGAAGCCACTCCTCATAAATCCTCTTTGAGCAAGGCGTGCTGCTAGCGACCCACCCCAACATCATCCTGTGAAATTGCAGAGCGTCAAATTCAAAGACATAAATAGTAAGAAACATTCATGAAAATACAAGTGTTATATTTCGGTTAAAATATTAAGTTCTTGTTAAAACCTCTCTGGGATATTCGGGACTGTAGCGTCCCACAAGAACTGTTGTTGAGGTGGGACGCTACCGTCCCGAATATCCCAGAGAGGTTAACAAGAACTGTTGTTGAGGTGGGACGCTATAAAGAGGTTAACCTCTCTGGGATATTCGGGACGGTAGTGTCCCACCTCAACAACAGCCAGTGAAAGTGCAGGGCGCCAAATTCAAAACAACAGAAATCTCATAATTAAAATTCCTCAAGCATACTGGTATTTTACACAATTTTTAAGATGAACTTCTTGTAAATCCAGCCACAGTGTCCGATTTCAAATAGGCTTTATGGTGAAAGCACCACAAACTATTGTTACGTCAGACCAAGTCATAGAAAAACACAGCCATTTTTCCAGCCAAAGGAGAGGAGTCACAAAAAGCAGAAATAGAGATAAAATGAATCACTAACCTTTGATGATCTTCATCAGATGACACTCATAGGACTTCATGTTACACAATACATGTATGTTTTGTTTGATAAAGTTCATATTTATATCCAAAAATCTCAGTATACATTGGCGCGCTATGTTCAGTAGTTCCAAAAACATCTGGTGATTTTGCAGAGAGCCACATCAATATACATAAATACTCATCATAAATGTTGATGAAAATACAAGTGTTATGCATGGAATTTTAGATCCACTTCTCCTTAATGCAACCGCTGTGTCAGATTTCAAAAAGACTTTACGGAAAAAGCACACCATGCAATAATCTGAGTACAGAGCCCAGACAATAAAACAGCCAAACAGATATCCGCCATGTTGTGGAGTCAACAGAAGTCAGAAATAGCATTACACATATTCACTTACCTTTTTATTTTTATTTTTTTATTTTACCTTTATTTTACTAGGCAAGTCAGTTAAGAACAAATTCTTATTATCAATGATGGCCTAGTAACAGTGGGTTAACTGCCTGTTCAGGGGCAGAACGACAGATTTGTACCTTGTCAGCTCGGGGATTCAAACTTGCAACCTTTCGGTTACTAGTCCAACGCTCTAACCACTAGGCTACCCTGCCCCCCCTTTGGTGATATTCATCAGAATACACTCCCAGGAATCCCAGTTCCACAATAAATGTTTGATTTGTTCGATAAAGTCCCTCATTTATGTCCAAATGCCTCGTTGTTTGCGGGTTTAGTACACAATCCAAAATAACAACGCGCCAGCAAGTCCATGCGAAAGTTCAGACGAAAAGTTATATTACAGTTCGTAGAAACATGTCAAACGATGTATAGAATCAATCTTTAGGATGTTTTTATCATAAATCTTCAATAATGTTCCAACCGGAGAATTCCATTGTCTGTAGAAAAGCAATGGAACGCGAGCTAACTTTCACATGAATACGCGTCACGAGTCCATGGCACACTGCCAGACCCCTTGCTCAAATAGCCCTTATGAGCCCCCACTCCACAGTAGAAGCATCAAACAATATTCTAAAGACTGTTGATGTCTAGTGGAAGCCTTAAGAAGTGCAATATGACCAATATCCCACTGTATCTTCGATAGGGCATGAGTTGAAAAACTACAAACTTTAGATTTCCCACTTCCTGGTTGGACTTGTTCTCAGGTTTTTCCCTGCCATATGAGTTCTGTTATACTCACAGACAAACAGTTTTAGAAACTTCAGAGTGTTCTCTATCCAAATGTACTAATAATATGCATATATTAGCAACTAAGCCTGAGTAGCAGGCAGTTTACTCTGGGCACCTTATTCATCCAAGCTACTCAATACTGCCCCCCATTCCCAAAGAAGTTAATCCAGCCACTTTGTCAGATTTCAAAAAGGCTTTATGGCAAAAGCATAACATGTGAGGACAGCGCCCCGCACACAAAAGCATAAAAACATTTTCCAACCAAGCAGAGGAGTCACGAAAGTCAGAAATAGCAATAAAATAAATTGCTTACCTTTGAAGATCTTCATCTGGTTGCAATCACAAGGGTCCCAGCTCCATAACAAATGATCCTTTTGTTCGATAAAGTCCCTCTTTATATGTTTTGTTGGTGCGTTTTGTTCAGTAATCCACTGGCTCAAAGGCGGTCAAAACATGCAGATGAATACATCCTAATAGTACCGGTAAAGTTCATCGAAACATGTCAAACGATGTTTATGACTAATCCCCAGGAAACTTGGCACCATCCCTACGATGAAGCATGGTGGTGGCAGCATCATGCTGTGGGGATGGTTTTCAGAGGCAGGAACTGGGAGACTAGTCAGGTTTGAGGGAAAGATGAACGGAGCAAAGTACAGAGATCCTTGATGAAAACCTGCTCCAGAGCTCTCAGGACCTCAGACTGGGGCGAAGGTTCACCTTCCAACAGGACAACAACCCAAAGCACACAGCCAAGACAACGCAGGAGTGGCTTCGGGACAAGTCTCTGAATGTCTTTGAGTGGCCCAGTCAGTGACCGGACTTGAATCTAATCAAACATCACTGGAGAGACCTGAAAAGCTGTGCAGCGACACTCCCCATCCAACCTGACCTGAGATTGAAGAGGATCTGCAGAGAAGAATGGGAGAAACTCCCCAAATACAGGTGTGCCAAGCTTGTAGCGTCATACCCAAGAAGACTCGAGGCTGTAATCGCTGCCCAAGGTGCTTCAACAAAGTACTGTTAGATTCTAAATAAATAAGTAAAACTACCGGACAAACCACGTTTATTCACCTAAACAGCTGAAAAGACATGTTTCCACCAGGACCCCCCTTTAGGTGGAGTCTCCTCCTTTTCTCCAAACACTACATCTTTGTTGCTAGGCAGGAAGTGATGTGGTAATAAACTCTTCTCTGTTCTGTAGCTCCCTGTTAACATGGCTCTTCTCTCTGTTCTGTAGCTCCCTGTTAACATGGCTCTTCTCTCTGTTCTGTAGCTCCCTGTTAACATGGCACTTCTCTCTGTTCTGTAGCTCCCTGTTAACATGGCTCTTCTCTCTGTTCTGTAGCTCCCTGTTAACATGGCACGTCTCTCTGTTCTGTAGCTCCCTGTTAACATGTCTCTTCTCTCTGTTCTGTAGCTCCCTGTTAACATGGCTCTTCTCTCTGTTCTGTAGCTCCCTGTTAACATGGCACTTCTCTCTGTTCTGTAGCTCCCTGTTAACATGGCTCTTCTCTCTGTTCTGTAGCTCCCTGTTAACATGGCTCTTCTCTCTGTTCTGTAGCTCCCTGTTAACATGGCTCTTCTCTCTGTTCTGTAGCTCCCTGTTAACATGGCACTTCTCTGTTCTGTAGCTCCCTGTTAACATGGCACTTCCTGTTCTGTAGCTCCCTGTTAACATGGCTCTTCTCTCTGTTCTGTAGCTCCCTGTTAACATGGCACTTCTCTCTGTTCTGTAGCTCCCTGTTAACATGGCTCTTCTCTCTGTTCTGTAGCTCCCTGTTAACATGGCACTTCTCTCTGTAGCTCCTGTTCTGGCACTTCTCTCTGTTCTGTAGCTCCCTGTTAACATGGCTCTTCTCTCTGTTCTGTAGCTCCCTGTTAACATGGCACTTCTCTCTGTTCTGTAGCTCCCTGTTAACATGGCTCTTCTCTCTGTTCTGTAGCTCCCTGTTAACATGGCTCTTCTCTCTGTTCTGTAGCTCCCTGTTAACATGGCTCTTCTCTCTGTTCTGTAGCTCCCTGTTAACATGGCTCTTCTCTCTGTTCTGTTAACATGGCTCTTCCTCTGTTAACATGGCTCTTCTCTCTGTTCTGTAGCTCCCTGTTAACATGGCTCTTCTCTCTGTTCTGTAGCTCCCTGTTAACATGGCTCTTCTCTCTGTTCTGTAGCTCCCTGTTAACATGGCTCTTCTCTGTTCTGTAGCTCCTGTTAACATGGCTCTTCTCTCTGTTCTGTAGCTCCCTGTTAACATGGCTCTTCTCTCTGTTCTGTAGCTCCCTGTTAACATGGCTCTTCTCTCTGTTCTGTAGCTCCCTGTTAACATGGCTCTTCTCTCTGTTCTGTAGCTCCCTGTTAACATGGCACTTCTCTCTGTTCTGTAGCTCCCTGTTAACATGGCTCTTCTCTCTGTTCTGTAGCTCCTGTTAACATGGCTCTTCTCTCTGTTCTGTAGCTCCCTGTTAACATGGCTCTTCTCTCTGTTCTGTAGCTCCCTGTTAACATGGCTCTTCTCTCTGTTCTGTAGCTCCCTGTTAACATGGCTCTTCTCTCTGTTCTGTAGCTCCCTGTTAACATGGCTCTTCTCTCTGTTCTGTAGCTCCCTGTTAACATGGCTCTTCTCTCTGTTCTGTAGCTCCCTGTTAACATGGCTCTTCTCTGTTCTGTAGCTCCCTGTTAACATGGCTCTGTTCTGTAGCTCCCTGTTAACATGGCTCTTCTCTCTGTTCTGTAGCTCCCTGTTAACATGGCTCTTCTCTCTGTTCTGTAGCTCCCTGTTAACATGGCTCTTCTCTCTGTTCTGTAGCTCCCTGTTAACATGGCTCTTCTCTCTGTTCTGTAGCTCCCTGTTAACATGGCTCTTCTCTCTGTTCTGTAGCTCCCTGTTAACATGGCTCTTCTCTCTGTTCTGTAGCTCCCTGTTAACATGGCTCTTCTCTCTGTTCTGTAGCTCCCTGTTAACATGGCTCTTCTCTCTGTTCTGTAGCTCCCTGTTAACATGGCTCTTCTCTCTGTTCTGTAGCTCCCTGTTAACATGGCTCTTCTCTCTGTTCTGTAGCTCCCTGTTAACATGGCTCTTCTCTCTGTTCTGTAGCTCCCTGTTAACATGGCTCTTCTCCTCCATAGCTCCATGTTCCTGCTGGTGATTGCTATAGCCTACCTGGAAGCCCAGGAGATCTGGGAGCCCTTTAAGAGACTTCTGTCTCTGGACTCTCCCATGGAGACGGGCAGACCCTTCGATCTCAGGGAAATAGTACGCATTTCAAGTGACGCTAAGTAAGTCCGACTTCCTCTTTGTAAAAGATAGATGTGTTTGTCATTAAAGTGTCACATCACAGATAGCCCACCCGTATGGGGGTATATAATGGTCCTCTTGTGGAGAGAACTGTTACATCTTCTAAACGTGTAACCTCCCCACTATTCTTTGTCCTTTTAGCTTGAATGATTTCAGCGACGCCCACCAGAACCCGACCAGGGGGATGTATGGTTCTGCTAGCGAGGTGTCCCGGATCGGGAGCCGAAACAGCAGAGCCTCCGTGGACCTTGATGGACAGAGAGCCAGCATGGACTTTGATCGATCAACTATGCAAGCCTCCTCCACCTTCTCTTCCTCCCAGCTAGCCAATGGCGCCCCGGTTTCCTGTCAGCTGACCAATCGGAAGGTGCGGAGCTCCAAGAGGCAGCAGGGTGGAGGACTCCTGGACCTCCAGAACGGGGGCCCTGGGTCAGGGTCGTCTCTGCCCCACAGAAGGCGCTGTTCTGGGGGAGAGGACCCAGACTACGCCAGCCTCCTGGGGGCCATGGATAACGACCTGGACAGACCTGAATCACCACCTCTACAGGAACACAACGTTTCTCTGTCTACACAGAACAACGGTACCATTACTCTACACAGAACAATGGTACCATTACTCTACACTGAACAACGGTACCATTACTCAACACTGAACAATGGTACCATTACTCTACACAGAACAATGGTACCATTACTCTACACTGAACAATGGTACCATTACTCTACACAGAACAATGGTACCATTACTCTACACAGAACAATGGTACCATTACTCTACACTGAACAATGGTACCATTACTCTACACTGAACAATGGTACCATTACTCTACACTGAACAATGGTACCATTACTCTACACTGAACAATGGTACCATTACTCTACACTGAACAATGGTACCATTACTCTACACTGAACAATGGTACCATTACTCTACACTGAACAATGGTACCATTACTCTACACTGAACAATGGTACCATTACTCTACACTGAACAATGGTACCATTACTCTACACTGAACAATGGTACCATTACTCTACACTGAACAATGGTACCATTACTCTACACTGAACAATGGTACCATTACTCTACACTGAACAATGGTACCATTACTCTACACTGAACAATGGTACCATTACTCTACACTGAACAATGGTACCATTACTCTACACTGAACAATGGTACCATTACTCTACACTGAACAACGGTAGCATTTTATTTCACACTAACTATATACCCATGATGGATGGGGCTGACCAGAGTAATAGACACAGTGTCTTGGTTCTACACACATGATGGATGGGGCTGACCAGAGTAATAGACACAGTGTCTTGGTTCTATACCCATGATGGATGGGGCTGACCAGAGTAATAGACACAGTGTCTTGGTTCTATACCCATGATGGATGGGGCTGACCAGAGTAATAGACACAGTGTCTTGGTTCTATACCCATGATGGATAGGGCTGACCAGAGTAATAGACACAGTGTCTTGGTTCTATACCCATGATGGATGGGGCTGACCAGAGTAATAGACACAGTGTCTTGGCTCTACACCCATGATGGATGGGGCTGACCAGAGTAATAGACACAGTGTCTTGGTTCTACACCCATGATGGATGGGGCTGACCAGAGTAATAGACACAGTGTCTTGGTTCTACACCCATGATGGATGGGGCTGACCAGAGTAATAGACACAGTGTCTTGATTCTACGCCCATGATGGATGGGGCTGACCAGAGTAATAGACACAGTGTCTTGGTTCTACGCCCATGATGGATGGGGCTGACCAGAGTAATAGACACAGTGTCTTGGTTCTACGCCCATGATGGATGGGGCTGACCAGAGTAATAGACACAGTGTCTTGGTTCTACGCCCATGATGGATGGGGCTGACCAGAGTAATAGACACAGTGTCTTGGTTCTATACCCATGATGGATGGGGCTGACCAGAGTAATAGACACAGTGTCTTGGTTCTACACCCATGATGGATGGGGCTGACCAGAGTAATAGACACAGTGTCTTGGTTCTATACCCATGATGGATGGGGCTGACCAGAGTAATAGACAGTGTCTTGGTTCTATACCCATGATGGATGGGGCTGACCAGAGTAATAGACATAGTGTCTTGGTTCTATACCCATGATGGATGGGGCTGACCAGAGTAATAGACACAGTGTCTTGGTTCTACGCCCATGATGGATGGGGCTGACCAGAGTAATAGACACAGTGTCTTGGTTCTATACCCATGATGGATGGGGCTGACCAGAGTAATAGACACAGTGTCTTGGTTCTATACCCATGATGGATGGGGCTGACCAGAGTAATAGACACAGTGTCTTGGTTCTATACCCATGATGGATGGGGCTGACCAGAGTAATAGACACAGTGTCTTGGTTCTATACCCATGATGGATGGGGCTGACCAGAGTAATAGACACAGTGTCTTGGTTCTACGCCTGGTGCCTTAAAGTAGTCACACCCTTTGACTTTTTCCACATTTTGTTGTTACAGTAGATATTTTTAAACGTAGATTATGTTTTTGTTGTTGCTGGCCTGCACACAATACCAAAGTGTAATACAGTGGGGCAAAAAAGTATTTAGTCAACCACCAATTGTTCAAGTTCTCCCACCTAAAAAGATGAGAGAGGCCGGTAATTTTCATCATAGGTACACTTCAACTATGTCAGACAAAATGAGAAAAAAAATCCAGAAAATCACATTGTAGGATTTTTAATGAATTTATTTGCCAATTATGGTGGAAAATAAGTATTTGGTCAATAACAAAAGTTTATCTCAATACTTTGTTATATACCCTTTGCTGGCAATGACAGAGGTCAAATGTTTTCTGTAAGTCTTCACAAGGTTTTCACACACTGTTGCTGGTGTTTTGGGCCATTCCTCCCTTGCAGATCTCCTCTAGAGCAGTGATGTTTTGGGGCTGTTGCTAGGCAATCTGTTTGCAACAAGGCATTAAAGTAATACTGCAAAAAATGTGTTAAACCAATTAACTGTTTGTTCTGAATACAGAGTGTTATGTTTGGGACAAATACAACACTTACTGAGTGCCACTCTACATATTTTTAAGCACAGTAGTGGTGGCTGCATCATGTTATGGAAATGCTTGCAATAGTTAACGACTGGGGAGTTTTTCAGGATAAAAAAAGGAAAGGAATGGGGCTAAGCAAAGGCAAAATCCTAGAGGAAAACCTGGTTCAGTCTGCTTTCCACCAGACACTGGGAGATGAATTCACCTTTCAACACGACAATAGCCTAAATCACAAGGCCAAATCTATACTGGAGTTGCTTACCAATCAGACAGTTGATGTTCCTGAGTGTCCGAGTTTTGACTTAAACCTACTTGAAAATCTATGGCACAACCTGAAAATGGTTGTCTAGCAATGATCAACAACCAATTTGACAGAGCAATAATGATGAATTTTGAAAAGAATAATGGGCAAATGTTGCACAATCCATGTGTGGAAAGATCAACTTGCAGACCTGTTTTCGAGTTGCTGTGCTGTGCGTTTTGTTGCCAACCTATTTTGCTACCTGACAATTTTACGGTTTTTACTTTTTAATTACTGTTGTTATACACACACACACATATATATATATATTTTTTTTCCACCCACAACTTTTTCACTCCGGACGCTTTATCTGGACACGATTCGTCAGGACCTCCAACACCCGAAGCTAAGTAGTAACATTAACATGATGCCTTCTAATTGCAGTCGCTGTACTACGCCTTACGGCGAGGATAGCTGTGCTACAAGCCCGGCTTCAGACGCAATCGTTAGGCAAGGGTAATTTCAGTGTAGGAAAGGATGAAACAGCGTCTGTGCCACCAGCAAGTACAGATAGTAGTATAAATCCCCTGGCACAGTCCCCGCAGCCGGACAACTTTCTCACGGTTTCTGGAAGGAAATGCTGTAGGAACGCTCAACCGGTGTCGCTCATTCAGCCGACAGAAACTTTCAACCGGTTTTCCCCATTAAGTAGCGAGTCGGAGTCAGAGGCCGAGCCTTCTCTGGTCTATACTCCTCCCGTTACGGGGTCTGAGACGCCGAAGCTTCCCACCATTAGCTCTGACAAATTGAAAACTCTAGTCATTGGCGACTCCATTACCCGCATTACCCTATTCCAACTAAACTACTGAAAGAGCTGCTTCCTGTGCTTGGCCCTCCTATGTTGAACATAATAAACGGCTCTCTATCCACCGGATGTGTACCAAACTCACTAAAAGTGGCAGTAATAAAGCCTCTCTTGAAAAAGCCAAACCTTGACCCAGAAAATATAAAAAACTATCGGCCTATATCGAATCTTCCATTCCTCTCAAAAATCTTAGAAAAGGCTGTTGCTCAGCAACTCACTGCCTTCCTGAAGACAAACAATGTATATGAAATGCTTCAGTCTGGTTTTAGACCCCATCATAGCACTGAGACGGCACTTGTGAAGGTGGTAAATGACATTTTAATGGCATCGGACCGAGGCTCTGCATCTGTCCTCGTGCTCCTAGACCTTAGTGCTGCTTTTGATACCATCGATCACCACATTCTTTTGGAGAGATTGGAAACCCAAATTGGTCTACACGGTCAAGTTCTGGCCTGGTTTAGATCTTATCTGTCGGAAAGATATCAGTTTGTCTCTGTGGATGGTTTGTCCTCTGACAAATCAACTGTAAATTTCGGTGTTCCTCAAGGTTCCGTTTTAGGACCGCTGTTGTTTTCACTATATATTTTACCTCTTGGGGATGTTATTCGAAAACATAATGTTAACTTTCACTGCTATGCGGATGATACACAGCTGTACATTTCAATGAAACATGGTGAAGCCCCAAAATTGCCCTCGCTAGAAGCATGTGTTTCAGACATAAGGAAGTGGATGGCAGCAAACTTTCTACTTTTAAACTCGGATAAAACAGAGATGCTTGTTCTAGGTCCCAAGAAACAAAGAGATCTTCTGTTGAATCTGACAATTAATCTTAATGGTTGTACAGTCATCTCAAATAAAACTGTGAAGGACCTCGGCGTTACTCTGGACCCTGATCTCTCTTTTGAAGAACATATCAAGACCATTTCAAGGACAGCTTTTTTCCATCTACGTAACATTGCAAAAATCAGAAACTTTCTGTCCAAAAATGATGCAGAAAAATTAATCCATGCTTTTGTCACTTCTAGGTTAGACTACTGCAATGCTCTACTTTCCGGCTACCCGGATAAAGCACTAAATAAACTTCAGTTAGTGCTAAATACGGCTGCTAGAATCCTGACTAGAACCAAAAATTTGATCATATTACTCCAGTGCTAGCCTCCCTACACTGGCTTCCTGTCAAAGCAAGGGCTGATTTCAAGGTTTTACTGCTAACCTACAAAGCATTGCATGGGCTTGCTCCTACCTATCTCTCTGATTTGGTCCTGCCGTACATACCTACACGTACGCTACGGTCACAAGACGCAGGCCTCCTAATTGTCCCTAGAATTTCTAAGCAAACAGCTGGAGGCAGGGCTTTCTCCTATAGAGCTCCATTTTTATGGAACGGTCTGCCTACCCATGTCAGAGACGCAAACTCGGTCTCAACCTTTAAGTCTTTACTGAAGACTCATCTCTTCAGTGGGTCATATGATTGAGTGTAGTCTGGCCCAGGAGTGGGAAGGTGAACGGAAAGGCTCTGGAGCAACGAACCACCCTTGCTGTCTCTGCCTGGCCGGTTCCCCTCTTTCCACTGGGATTCTCTGCCTCTAACCCTATTACAGGGGCTGAGTCACTGGCTTGCTGGGGCTCTCTCATGCCGTCCCTGAGGGGGTGCGTCACCTGAGTGGGTTGATTCACTGATGTGGTCATCCTGTCTGGGTTGGCGCCCCCCTTGGGTTGTGCCGTGGCGGAGATCTTTGCGGGCTATACTCAGCTTTGTCTCAGGATGGTAAGTTGGTGGTTGAAGATATCCCTCCAGTGGTGTGGGGGCTGTGCTTTGGCATAGTGGGTGGGGTTATATCCTTCCTGTTTGGCCCTGTCCGGGGTGTCCTCGGGTGGGGCCACAGTGTCTCCTGACCCCTCCTGTCTCAGCCTTCAGTATTTATGCTGCAGTAGTTTATGTGTCGGGGGCTGGGGTCAGTTTGTTATATCTGGAGTACTTCTCCTGTCCAATTCGGTGTCCTGTGTGAATCTAAGTGTGCGTTCTCTAATTCTCTCCTTCTCTCTCTCGGAGGACCTGAGCCCTAGGACCATGCCCCAGGACTACCTGACATGATGACTCCTTGCTGTCCCCAGTCCACCTGGCCGTGCTGCTGCTCCAGTTTCAACTGAACCGCGGCCCTAGGACCATGCCCCAGGACTACTTGACATGATGACTCCTTGCTGTCCCCAGTCCACCTGGCCGTGCTGCTGCTCCAGTTTCAACTGTTCTGCCTTATTATTATTCGACCATGCTGGTCATTTATGAACATTTGAACATCTTGGCCATGTTCTGTTATAATCTCTACCCGGCACAGCCAGAAGAGGACTGGCCACCCCACATAGCCTGGTTCCTCTCTAGGTTTCTTCCTAGGTTTTGGCTTTTCTAGGGAGTTTTTCCTAGCCACCGTGCTTCTACACCTGCATTGCTTGCTGTTTGGGGTTTTAGGCTGGGTTTCTGTACAGCACTTTGAGATATCAGCTGATGTACGAAGGGCTATATAAATAAATTTGATTTGATTTGATTTGATCTTAGAGACTCACCCAGAAAGTAATTACTGCCCAAGTATTGACTTGGGTGTGACTACTGTATACTGAACAGAAATATAAACGCAACATGCAACAATTTAAAATATTTTACTCACTCAATTTAAATAATTTCATTAGGCCCACATCGATGGATTTCACATGACTGGGCAGGGTTGCAGCCATTGGTGGCCCTGGAAGAGCCACTGAGGAGCCAGGCCCAGCCAATCAGAATTAGTTTTCCCCCACAAAGGGCTTTATTAGAGACAAATACTCCTCGGCACCTCCCCCTCAGACGATCCTGCAGGTGATCATGGTCTGCGGTTGTGAAGCCATGTGGACGTATTGCCAAATTCTCAAAAATGGAGGTGGCTTATGGTAGAGAAATGAACATTAAATTCTCTGGAAACAGCTCTGGTGGACCTTCCTGCAGTCAGCATGCCAATTGCACGCTCCCTCAACTTGAGACATCAGTGGCCTTGTGTTGTGGGACTAAACTGCACATTTTAAAGTGGCCTTTTATTGTCCCCAGCACAAGGTGCACCTGTGCAATGATCATGTTGTTTAATCAGCTTCTTGATATGCCACACCTGTAACACAGCAAAATGGAGGGGTATGAATACTCCCTGATGCCACTGTAGGTACGCACAAGCCCTTTGGAACCAAACATGCTGCTGTGACTGGAGTTGTGGTGTTCTGTAGTAGTTGTGACTGTAGCGCTGCTGTCCTGTAGTAGTTGTGACTGTAGTTGTGTTGTCCTGTAGTAGTTGTGACTGGAGCGGTGTTGTCCTGCAGTAGTTGTGACTGGAGCTGTGTTGTCCTGTAGTAGTTGACTGTAGTTGTGTTGTCCTGCAGTAGTTGTGACTGTATTTGTGTTGTCCTGTAGTAGTTGTGACTGTAGTTGTGTTGTCCTGTAGTAGTTGTGACTGTATTTGTGTTGTCCTGTAGTAGTTGTGACTGTAGTTGTGTTGTCCTGTAGTAGTTGTGACTGTATTTGTGTTGTCCTGTAGTAGTTGTGACTGTAGTTGTGTTGTCCTGCAGTAGTTGTGACTGTAGTTGTGTTGTCCTGCAGTAGTTGTGACTGTAGTTGTGTTGTCCTGCAGTAGTTGTGACTGTAGTTGTGTTGTCCTGTAGTAGTTGTGACTGTATTTGTGTTGTCCTGTAGTAGTTGTGACCGTATTTGTGTTGTCCTGCAGTAGTTGTGACTGTATTTGTGTTGTCCTGCAGTAGTTGTGACTGTAGTTGTGTATTTGTTGTCCTGCAGTAGTTGTGACTGTAGCAGTGTTGTCCTGTAGTAGTTGTGACTGTAGATGTGTATTTGTGTTGTCCTGTAGTAGTTGTGACTGTTGCTGTGTTGTCCTGCAGTAGTTGTGACTGTAGTTGTGTTGTCCTGCAGTAGTTGTGACTGTAGTTGTGTTGTCCTGCAGTAGTTGTGACTGTAGTTGTGTTGTCCTGCAGTAGTTGTGACTGTAGTTGTGTATTTGTGTTGTCCTGCAGTGCTAGACTCTAAAGGAAAGCAGCTGAGAGGTAAAACTAATGCTCAGAGAAAGAGAGCGGAGAAGGAGAGAAGAGCAAAGGGAAAACCACCTCAGGGAGACCAGCGGAAGGATGTTTTGGCAGACAATGACGACAGCTCCTCTACCACCACAGAGACCTCCAACCCTGATGTAGAGGCCAGCAACAAAGAGGTAGACCGAGAGAGAGAGCGACATACACACACACACACACACACACACACACACACACACACCACGCAGACTCACTAACTCTTGCAGACTTTAAACGGGTATAGGGAGAATATCTTGTTCTTCTGTTTAGGAACCAGTGAAGAAGAAGGGCAGAACAGCAGTGACTCTGGAGAAAGAGGAAACCAAACCACAAAACAACAAGCGACAAACCAACACAAATGATCAATCTAGTTCCCTGGAGCTCCCTTACATCACAGCCCTGGAGATCAAACAACGCAAGGTCTTCACATCCAAAGCCCTCATCCACTCTGCTCTCACCACCGCCCCTACAGCTAGGACTCTGAAACCCCTACAGCTAGGACCCAGACCCGGGTCTCTCTCCCATCTCAACTCGGCTGATTGTTCTGTACTTGGTAATGGAGACATGTTGTTGTTTTTCACTGGTGCTTCTTTAAGTCCCGTCACTGTTTTTTTTCTGCTTCTGAACGTGATCTTTAGGGTCAGTGTCCTAGCTCACCCTAGGGTCAGTGTCCTAGCTCACTCTCTCTGCCCCCCAGTGCCTTGTGGGAAGCTGGAGGATTCTTGTCCGTTTCCCGTGGTGAAGCGGTTGTCCAACGGCTCGGTCTCGGTTTCAGAGCTGGGTCACAGCAGCAGCAGCTCCGAGGGAGAGAAGGAGTTCGCTGCTACTGAATGGGACAACCCACTGCTCACCAGAACCACCAACCGTAGGTCAATTATCTACATTGACCAAAGTGTGTCCAAAATGGCACCCTATTCCCTATATAGTGCACTACTATTGACCAGAGCCCTATTCTCTATATAGTGCACTACTTTAGACCAGAGCCATATTCCCTATATAGTGCACTACTTTAGACCAGAGCCCTATTCCATATATAGTGCACTACTTTAGACCAGTTGCCTATTCCCTATGTAGTGCACTACTTTAGACCAGAGCCCTATTCCATATATAGTGCACTACTTTAGACCAGTTGCCTATTCCCTATGTAGTGCACTACTTTAGACCAGAGCCCTATTCCCTATGTAGTGCACTACTTTAGACCAGAGCCCTATGTAGGGATTAGGGTGCCATCTGGGATACAGTCCTGGGTTGGCGTAAATTTTATCAATTAACCTCTCTGGCACCAAATTCAAAACAACAGAAATCTCATAATTAAAATTCCTGAAAACATACAAGTATTTTACACCATTTTAAAGATAAACTTGTTGTAAATCCAGCCACCGTGTACGATTTCAAAAAGTATTTACGACGAAAGCCCACCAAACGATTATGTTAGGTCAGCACCTAGTCACAGAAAAACACAGCCATTTTTCCAGCCAAAGAGAGGAGTCACAAAAAGCAGAAATAGAGATCAAATTCATCACTAGCCTTTGATGATCTTCATCAGATGACACTCATAGGACTTCATGTTACACAATACATGTATGTTTTGTTTGATAAAGTTCATATTTATATCCAAAACATCTCAGTTTACATTGGCGCATTATGTTCAGTAGTTCCAAAAACATCTGGTGATTTTGCAGAGAGACACATCAATATACATAAATACTCATAATAAACACTGATGAAAGATACAAGTGTTATGCATGGAATTTTAGATCCACTTCTCCTTAATGCAACCGCTGTGTCAGATTTTTTTTTTTAAACACACCATGCAATAAAGCATTTGTATTTGTATTTGTCTCTAAAGCACACCATGCAATAATCTGAGAACGGCGCTCAGACGCACAAACAAGCCATACAGATATCCGCCATGTTGTGGAGTCAACAGAAGTCAGAAACAGCATTATAAATATTCACTTACCTTTGATCTTCTTCAGAATGCACTCCCAGGAATCCCGATTCCACAATAAATGTTTGTTTTGTTCGATAAAGACCAAATACCTCCTTTTTGTTTGCGCGTTTAGCCCAGTAATCCAAATTCATGAGGCGCGATCACTATGTCCAGACGAAAAGTCAAAAAGTGTCGTTACAGTCCGTAGAAACATGTCAAACGATGTATAGAATCAATCTTTAGGATGTTTTTAACATAAATCTTCAATAATATTCCAACCGGAGAATTCCTTTGTCTTCAGAAATGCAATGGAATGCAGGTCGCTCGCGCGTAATCTGCTCATGCCACTCTTGCAGAGCTCTGACTCATTCAGCTCTCATTCCCCGTCTCCTTCACAGTAGAATCCTCAAACAAGGTTCTAAAGACTGTTGACATCTAGTGGAAGCCTTAGGAAGTGCAATATGACTCCATAGACACTGTATATTCGATAGGCAATGACTTGAAAAACTACAAACCTCAGATTTCCCACTTCCTGGTTGGATTTGTTCTCAGGTTTTTGTCTGCCATATGTGTTCTGTTATACTCACAGACATCGTTCAAACTGTTTGAGAAACGTCAGAGTGTTTTCTATCCAAATCAACTAACAATATGCATATCCTAGCATCTGGGCCTGAGTAGCAGGCAGTTTACTCTGGGCACGCTTTTCATCCGGACGTGAAAATACTGCCCCCTACCCCAAAGAAGTTAAGCCAACTCAGGGATTAAACTGAAATTCATCACGGTTACTCTATTGGTGCAGAAAAACCCCCTGTTGAGATATATCTGGGGTAATATAAGACACGTTTCATCTGCAAACCGCAACTGAGAAGATAATGTTGATGGTTTCAGCAGATGAATGTAATTAATGTTAACTAAATAATAGAGGTCCTAGAATCAATCCCTGTGGAACACCACATTCACGACTGCCTCCTCTCTCCTGTCTCTCCGCTTCCCTGTGGAACACCACATTCTCTACTGCCTCCTCTCACTCCTCTCTCCGCTTCCCTGTGGAACACCACATTCCCTACTGCCTCCTGTCTCCATCCTGCAGAAGCCGACAGTCTCCAGCAGACCTCCGTCCAGACCATGAATGCAGACACCTTCCTGAAGAGACCCATCTCAGCTAGGACCTACTCCCATCCCCGCTCCTCCCCCAGCCTAGTGACCAGGGGAACATACAGCCAAGTACTCAATGCCAATAGTGAGACCAACTTGAAGAAGGCACCAGGGAACAAGTTAGCTAATGCCACCTCTCTCCCGGGCAAGAATGGCAATCCTACTTTTGCAGCTGTGGCTGCGGGATACGACAGAAGCCCGGGTGAGCTGCCATAGCAAATTGTCAACCCTCTGATACTTTTGTATTGACTAGACTACAAGTTGTGACCCTAGTGTGATGGTTTTCGTGTGGCAAGTTGTGACCGTAGTGTGATGGTTTTCAGGTGGCAGTGGCCCAGGTCAAAGAGCCCAATGGAAGACTCTAGCTCACGTGACCTCAGTGGAGAGCGACAGCTCAGACAGGTAACATGTCGCTCTCTCCGGCGCTCTCGCTCTGTCGTTTTCTCTGATTCCAAATAATCCATTCATTTTCCACCTATCTAGCTCAGGATTATGGTCTCCCATAGGATTCAACCCAGCCAACTCCTTCTCTGCATTCGGACCCAACAACTCCTTCAATCTGACAGGAGGTAAGGACTGGAATCAGGGGAGCACAATGAGGCTTCAGGCTTTATGGTGGTGTCATGTCTCCAGCTAGGGGCTTTATGGTGGTGTCATGTCTCCAGCTAGGGGCTTTATGGTGCTGTCATGTTGTCTCCAGCTAGGGGCTTTATGGTGGTGTCATGTTGTCTCCAGCTAGGGGCTTTATGGTGGTGTCATGTTGTCTCCAGCTAGGGGCTTTATGGTGGTTTCATGTTGTCTCCAGCTAGGGGCTTTATGGTGGTGTCATGTTGTCTCCAGCTAGGGGCTTTATGGTGGTGTCATGTTGTCTCCAGCTAGGGGCTTTATGGTGGTTTCATGTTGTCTCCAGCTAGGGGCTTTATGGTGGTGTCATGTTGTCTCCAGCTAGGGGCTTTATGGTGGTGTCATGTCTCTAGCTAGGGGCTTTATGGTGGTGTCATGTTGTCTCCAGCTAGGGGCTTTATGGTGGTGTCATGTCTCCAGCTAGGGGCTTTATGGTGCTGTCATGTTGTCTCCAGCTAGGGGCTTTATGGTGGTGTCATGTCTCCAGCTAGGGGCTTTGTGGTGCTGTCATGCTGTCTCCAGCTAGGGGCTTTATGGTGCTGTCATGCTGTCTCCAGCTAGGGGCTTTATGGTGCTGTCATGCTGTCTCCAGCTAGGGGCTTTATGGTGCTGTCATGTTGTCTCCAGCTAGGGGCTTTATGGTGGTGTCATGTCTCCAGCTAGGGGCTTTATGGTGCTGTCATGTCTCCAGCTAGGGGCTTTATGGTGCTGTCATGTTGTCTCCAGCTGGGGGCTTTATGGTGGTGTCATGTTGTTTCCAGCTAGGGGCTTTATGGTGCTGTCATGTTGTCTCCAGCTAGGGGCTTTATGGTGGTGTCATGTTGTCTCCAGCTTGGGGCTTTAAGGTGCTGTCATGTTGTCTCCAGCTAGGGGCTTTATGGTGCTGTCATGTTGTCTCCAGCTTGGGGCTTTATGGTGGTGTCATGTCTCCAGCTAGGGGCTTTATGGTGGTGTCATGTCTCCAGCTAGGGGCTTTATGTTGGTGTCATGTTGTTTCCAGCTTGGGGCTTTATGGTGCTCTCATGTCTCCAGCTAGGGGCTTTATGGTGGTGTCATGTTGTCTCCAGCTAGGGGCTTTATGGTGGTGTCATGTTGTCTCCAGCTAGGGGCTTTATGGTGGTGTCATGTTGTCTCCAGCTAGGTGCTTTATGGTGGGGTCATGTTGTCTCCAGCTAGGGCTTTATGGTGGTGTCATGTTGTCTCCAGCTAGGTGCTTTATGGTGGTGTCATGTTGTCTCCAGCTAGGGGCTTTATGGTGGTGTCATGTTGTCTCCAGCTAGGGGCTTTATGGTGGTGTCATGTTGTCTCCAGCTAGGGGCTTTATGTTAGTGTCATGTCTCCAGCTAGGGGCTTTATGGTGGTGTCATGCTGTCTCCAGCTAGGGGCTTTATGGTGGTGTCATGCTGTCTCCAGCTAGGGGCTTTATGGTGGTGTCATGTTGTCTCCAGCTAGGGGCTTTATGGTGCTGTCATGCTGTCTCCAGCTCAGGTAGCCTACTACTTTTAGTTCTGTAATAAATTGGATCCATTACATTTGATGGTGCGTTTTAA
Source organism: Oncorhynchus masou masou (assembly GCF_036934945.1). NCBI lineage: Eukaryota > Metazoa > Chordata > Actinopteri > Salmoniformes > Salmonidae > Oncorhynchus > Oncorhynchus masou. The sequence goes on from NC_088242.1 coordinate 102,623,810, forward strand.
TTCGGCGTGGTTAGAAATCCTGCAGTTATTGTGCTGTTGTGGGTGAAGTGTTGGTTTATTTCGGGGATTTCACATTAGACTATAGTGATCCGGACTGTAGTGGATCATCAATCCACATTAGACTATAGTGATCTGGACTGTAGTGGATCAATCCACATTAGACTGTAGTGATCCGGACTGTAGTGGATCATCAATCCACATTAGACTGTAGTGATCCGGACTGTAGTGGATCAATCCACATTAGACTATAGTGATCCGGACTGTAGTGGGTCAATCCACATTAGACTATAGTGATCCGGACTGTAGTGGATCATCAATCCACATTAGACTATAGTGATCCGGACTGTAGTGGATCATCAATCCACATTAGACTATAGTGATCCGGACTGTAGTGGGTCAATCCACATAATTGTTGCTAGTTTTAAAGGCGTGTTTTGTTTGTTTTCCAGTCTTCCGTGGGATGTCCTCCCCGAAGACATCTGAGCCTCAGCAGACTGAGTTGAGCTCTGCGTCCTCGTCTCTCTGGGACGCCCCCAGCAACCCCCTGCTCTCCTGGCTCAGCAGCTCCCCCACTGTCCCCATCGCAGTAAGACCGCCCATGCTATCATACATACCACTGTGGTCAGACCCCCTCACAGTACCTTAACATACATACCACTGTGGTCAGACCCCTCACAGTACCTTAACATACATACCACTGTGGTCAGACCCCTCACAGTACCTTAACATACATACCACTGTGGTCAGACCCCTCACAGTACCTTAACATACATACCACTGTGGTCAGACCCCTCACAGTACCTTAACATACATATCACTGTGGTCAGACCCCCTCACAGTACCATCTTAACATGTGGTCAGACCCCTCACAGTACCTTAACATACATACCACCGTGGTCAGACCCCCTCACAGTACCTTAACATACATACCACTGTGGTCAGACCCCTCACAGTACCTTAACATACATACCACCGTGGTCAGACCCCCTCACAGTACCTTAACATACATACCACTGTGGTCAGACCCCTCACAGTACCTTAACATACATACCACTGTGGTCAGACCCCCTCACAGTACCTTAACATACATACCACTGTGGTCCCTTAACATACATACCACTGTGGTCAGACCCCCTCACAGTACCTTAACATACATACCACTGTGGTCAGACCCCTCACAGTACCTTAACATACATACCACTGTGGTCAGACCCCTCACAGTACCTTAACATACATACCACTGTGGTCAGACCCCCTCACAGTACCTTAACATACATACCACTGTGGTCAGACCCCCTCACAGTACCTTAACATACATACCACTGTGGTCAGACCCCTCACAGTACCATCTTAACATGTGGTCAGACCCCCTCACAGTACCTTAACATACATACCACTGTGGTCAGACCCCCTCACAGTACCTTAACATACATACCACTGTGGTCAGACCCTCACAGTACCTTAACATACATACCACTGTGGTCAGACCCCTCACAGTACCTTAACATACATACCACTGTGGTCAGACCCCTCACAGTACCTTAACATACATACCACTGTGGTCAGACCCCTCACAGTACCTTAACATACATATC